>NW_028125333.1:0-185218 GCF_965194825.1 Balaenoptera physalus | reverse complement strand
CACTTGCAAGTTGGCTGCAGAATGAATTGTGCCCCAGTTATATCCGCACGCAGCTTCTCTACCAATCCTGCGTAGCCACGTAAAGGTCACAGATCTCAGGGATTTAAATGGATGGAGCAGGATATCCTGACACAGAGTTTGTCTTCCAATGACTGTCACTGTCTCAGTAACATCCTTCACACCTTCTTTAAGCCCCATTCAGTGTCCAGTTTAGACTCCCATTACATTCAGTCACCTGTCCCAGGTCCCCTAAAGCAACAATGTCACCGTTGGAGAGCCCGGCCAAGGCTGGGGGTGCCCCTCCTGTTGGCCTGGCCTCCAGGCCCTGCCCTTGGCTCCTGTTTTCTCATATCTCAGTCAGGCCCCGACTTGGATCGGGCCGCCACCTCTTTCCTCACAGGGTCCCATCGCCCAGTCGAGGGGGTTCATTCTCCCCAAACACAGCATCAGGAGTCGGGGGCTGACAGTCCCCACTGGGTCTCCTTCATGTGAGACCCTGTGCTGTTGAAAGAGCAGGCACCCTGCCCTCGGGGGTGGGGGACTGGGGGGCGACATGCGGCCCACGATGGGCAGGCGGGTCTCCGGGTGGGGCGAGCCAGTGTGCAAGGAGTTCCGCGGTGGGTTCTCCTCTCCAACGGCTTCTGTGCCCCTACCTCTCCCCGTGCCTCCCCTCGAAGACAGCGCGGTGCCCGGGATGGGAACCATGGGAGCCGTGTAGCCACCGCCCCCTGTACACACACACACACACGCACACGCACACGCACACGCTGCAGGGAAGCAGGACCTGAGTGCAGGGCTCTCAGAGGCCCTGAGCGCCCCGCCTGGAATCGGCCAGCCGAATGGACAGACCGGATCTCCCGGCCCGGACCATGCAGGACTCTCCTGACCTTGCTTGCAGTGTGGCCGCCTCCTTCTGGAAGCCTGGGAGGCTGGAATCAGTCCACTTCTTGTCTGTCCTGGCAGCAGACTGGGCTGCACTCTAAGAAGTTCGTGGCTCGCCCGTGGATCCTGACCATCAGGTGGCCAGAGAAATTGGGAACATTTCTGTTTTGCCTGTTGAAATGTTTAATGACAAAGATTTTGTTCAGTTTCCTGATGTGGGTGTCCAAAGATGAGAGACCCATGTGTGTGATCTGTACCCCCTATGAGATCAGCCCTAAGCTAGTTTAAACATGATCAAGTTGTGTCTACATGGTAGATTTAGACCTCTGCATGTCCTGTCTACTGATTATGTTTAGAGCTGACCATGTGTTGTCTACAATAAGAAGATTTAGACCTGACCATGTTCTGTGTACGCTAGGACTATGGGGACCTGGGTAGAGACCCGGCCTGGCCTCAGTACTGGGAAGCTCCGTGCCTGCATCTGAATGTCAGTGCTTAGATGTCTGGGGTCTGGAGCTGAGGTGGGCTTGTCTACGTAACAGCCTCTCTTCTGAGTGTGGTGACCTGGTCCTCCCAAGGGTCAGTGCTATGGTCGGGGCCTTAGTCTTAATCCCTGCAAGGTTCACCTTCCCTGGGGCTCATGGAGAATCCTCGGGAGGACTACCTGGCAATAATTCCAATTTACCAGCACGTGCATGGTGCATAGGGAAGCAGGTTTAGCTGCTGAATTGATTGCAGGGCACGCAGATCGGGCAAAAGGCCGATGGGTGACAGCTGAGGCTGCTTCTGAGCTCTCCCTCCAGTCTACCGTCCCTACTCAGCAGAGTCCAGAGCTGCCCCTCGGCTTTCAGCCCTGCTGTCCTGTGAGTTTTCTCAACATGTAAGTGAGACGAGAAAGGACTCAGCATGCCAGCACCAGGGTCGTGTGTTCAACTCTAGTATGAAAGCTGTAAAAACAGTTAAAATCACACAGAACCAAAGTGAGAAGAGGAGGACTCCTCTGGGACAAGTGTGGGGAAAGGAGACCCACCTGACACTTTTTCCCATCCCAGGAGGTCCCAGGGACCCAGCTTGTTTCCACATTGGGGGAGCCCCCTGCAGAGCCATGGTGTCCTGACCAAGGGGACGTGTGACCCCAGGTGCAGGGTCTGGGGAGGTGAGGTCACCCTGGGACTGTGGACAGGTGACCCAGGTGGAGGGGTCTGGGGAGGTGGGTCACCCTGGTGAGTGTGGATGTGTGGCCCCAGGTATAGGGTGCGGGGACTGTGTGGGTCTCACCATACCTGCATGGGTCAGGATCACATGGATGGGGGTGATCCATCCGCATATGCGCTCTTTGCCTGCAGTGTGTCCTGTCCCCTTTGAGATTTCCAACCTCTGCATTAAGGGTGTTGTCCTGATTAACCTGTGGTTCCTTTTCTTCTCTTCATCTTGTCACAATCATATGAGGTCAGGCATGTTTGAGTGGGTTGCTGCTCTGTGTTCCGGTGAGTGACAACACTTGGTGGTATCGTATTAATACTATAGCATATCATATATCTAATCTCTGGGGGTCACCACTGCCTGGGTCCCCCTGGACAGAGGTCAGGTGAGCACAGACTAGCCCCCCCTATGAATGGTCTCCCACGTGCTCTGTGAGGGTACCGTGATGGCCCCTAAGGTAGGGGACTGTGTCTGGGCCTCCGACATTTGTGATGAAGGGGAGTCGAAATGGAATCTCAATTAACAAGACATTATTTTAAGAATTTATTTTAAGTGAAATAAAACACACGTCACATACCCTTTACCATCATCACCATTTTAAGTGCACGTTTCTGAGGCATCAGATAGATTCACTTTCTCGTGGAGCCATCACCACCATCACTAGAACTTTTCGTCCTGCAAAACCAAAATTCCACAACCATGAAAGTCTCATTCCCCATTCCCTCCCACTGCCCCTGGCACCGATATCCACTTCAGTCCCTGAGTTGTCGACTGCAGGGCACCCACTGGAGTGGAATCCTGCAGTGTTTAATGACGGGTCATTTTGGAAGAGCTGACTTTCAGTCTGAAGCTCTGCCTGTTCGCATCTGAAGATTCTGCATTTAAGGAGAGGGTGTATGAGGAAGGGGGTGTATGCGGGACAAAGGTGTCCGGGGTGCAGGTGAGCCAGGACCTGACCAGCTGCCTTTTGGGTCCTCTGGTCCCATCTCTTGGTCTGTGCCTCATCTGCATCATCACTGTCCCCGCTGGCACCGCTGGGGTGTTGTTGTCTGAGTGAGAGTCCCCTGGTCCCCCTGCTCTCCTCCCCTCCTCCTGCTGGTTGCGGAGGGAACTGCTTGCTGTGTGGTCTCTACTCCTGAGGCATGAAGGACCCTGTAGCATGGACCTGCAGAGTGTGGGGTGTGGTCCCAAGAGCATGGGGCCCACATAGGACACGACATCGGGGCGTGACAAGGGCTAGGGCTGCCTCATCACTGACAGGGAATGTTGCCCAGATCCTGCTCCAGAGGGTGTGGTGGGTGGCCTGGGACCCTAGAGGCCCCATTCCTATACTGGAGCTTGGAGAGTGCTTCCCCATGGGCTGCAGATTCACCCCATATCTCAGCCATATCCCTCTGTCCTGTCTTTGAACTCAGGAAAACGAGCTCTCTTGTCCGCAACATAGGCCTGGTCCTGTTGATATTAGGATTCTTTAAGTTAGGCGTCCTGGGATAGCAGCTCCTTTTAGGCCTGAGAAGGAACAACTCCGGAGTGTACAACAATTTCAGATGAAACTAATATTCAATGACTATCCCTAACTACTCGGTTGTTGACTTCTATTAGTCATTATTCTCCTGGTTTTAGCTCTGATATGGGGATTACAGAGGAGTCAACATTTAAATCTTCGTAATCTGTGTATTTGTAGCTTCAGTATCATTACTGACCCATAGTTTTTTATGGTTTGGGAAGAGTTATTGATTTCATGTATCATGGAAAGGATTCACAATGATGATAGGGTAATTAAGATTACAATAATAGCTAGTAAATTGTTCACATTTTCTCTACCTGTGCATCTATTGTATGCATATGAGTTTAGATGTCAATATTAGTGAAATGATATAGAGGACTAGAGAACTTATTTTAAAAATCACTATTAATGTGTGATGAAGAAAATGTAAAAGTTCTTCCATAATCGGTGATGTTGTATCTTGAGAGCCTAGATGAAATTGATATGCCTTAGTCATATACAGGATTTTAGCCTATCATTTAACTTTGACAAAGCTACATCACTTTTTACTTTTATCTCATTTATTGAGGAAGACATAATTGTTATGGTGTTGGCTTGAAACTGGTTGAAAAGGACTTGAGTCCTTCCTTATTTTACATTTACATAGGTAGGATCTTGAAACGTAGGATATGGTGGAGGACATCCGTGTAACCATTCTAGGTTAGGAGTAGCAATTCCCACTGCTAAGACTTCTTGTTCAGACACAAATGCTTTTCAAAGTATGAAGATTACTAGCATTACTGCTTTTACTGAGATGAATGAGCCTAAAGACAAAATATTTCATGTTGTGTGTGCCTCAGGGTACTCAGACTAACGTAGTGACATCCCTGAGAGGCCACGAAAGTGCTGCAGGAAGTCATATTTACTACTACAAATATACTTGTGAAGTGAATTTTTGCTCATGCTGAGTTAACTGTATAACCTGAGAATAGTGGGAATCAGTGTAGAAAGCCTCCTATAATAGTGAAGACTGCTCCCATGGACATTAGGTCATGGAAGTGTGCTACTACATAGTATGTATCCTGGAGGACAATGTCTGGGGATGAGTTGGCTAGGATGATTCCTGTCAAATCACCTACTGTAAAAAGAAAAACTAAAGCCTAAAACTCATAATATAGTGGGAGGTCATATAGTATTACCTCCGTGAACAGTTGCTAACCAGGGACTTCCCTGGTGACGCAGTGGTTAAGAATTCGTCTGCCAATGCAGGGGACACGGGTTCGAGCCCTTGTCTGGGAAGATTCCACATGCCGCGGAGCAAAAAGCCCGTGTGCCACAACTACTGAGCCTGCCCTCTAGAGCCCGCAAGCCACAACTACTGAAGCCCACGCGCCTAGAGGTCGTGCTCTGCAACAAGAGAAGCCACTGCAATGAAAGGGCCGCACACCGCAACGAAGAGTAGCTGCCGCTCACCGCAACCAGAGAAAGCCCATGCGCAGCAACCAAGACCCAACTCAGCCAAAAAAAAAAAAAAAAAAAAACAAAAGAAAAAGAAAAATTAAATAAAGAGTTGCTAATCAGCTAGATACTTTTACTCCTGTAGGGATAGAAGTAATTACGGTAGCTGATGCAAAGTATGCTCCTGAGTCCACAGCTATCCCTATGGTAAACATATGATGGGCCCACAAGAGAACTCCTAAAAAACCAGTGGACATGACTCATACTATTCCCAGATAGCTGAAAGGCAATTTTTGTCCTAAATAGTATGTAATGATATGTGAGTTTATAAAAAACCCTGTTAGGCCATGAATACAGACTTCAGGGTGAGCAAAGTATCAAAAGAGGTGTTGGTATAGGATTCGGTCTCCTCCTGCAGGGTCAAAGAAAGTAGTGTTTAGATTTCTATCTCTTAACAGCATGGTAATTCTGGCTGCTTGGACTGAGATTGGTAATTATAGTAATATGGCTATAGTTGGGGAAGATTAAACAAATAATGGTGTTTGGTATTGGGATATGACTGCTGGTTTTGTATTAAAGACTACAGTAATAAAAGTAATAATACCAAGAGTTGAGGAGACACCTGCTAAATGTAAGGAGAAAACAGTTAGGTCGACAGAGGCTCCTGCATGGGCCAGATTGCAGGCTAGAGCTGAATACACCGTCCCACTGGTACCAGAACCAGCTTCTACTATTGGTGATATGAGTTTGAGTAAGAATGATGGGGGAAGTAGTCAAAAGTTTATATGATTTATTGGGAGAAAGGCTACTTCAGGTGTCCGAGTTATTAGTGGCCCAAGTCAGTTTTCAAAGCCTGCAATCATAACGGGTACAGCTATAAAGAAAATTATTACAAGTGCAGGGACTGTTGTGACAACCTTACAGATTTGGGCATCTCCAAGTAGCGGTCCAGGTCAGCATAGCTCAGCCTGGATTAATATAATTCAGGTGCTGCCTGCCTACTCCAGCTCAAGCACCAAATAGTAAATATAAAATGCTGATATCTTTGTGATTTGTTGAAAATAATCAGCAGTGTATGAAGAGAGGTAAAATGACTGAGTTAGCATTAGACTGTAAATCTAAAGACAGAGATTGAGCCCTCTTTCTGGCAAACCCTGTGGTGAATCAACAAATTGAATTGTAACTTCAGAGAAGCAGCTCCAATTCTGCCAGTGATTATCCTGCCTTTTTTTTTTTCTTTTTTTCTTTCTCAAATGAAGGAGAAGTAGACTGAAGCCAGTTGACTAGAGGATTTGCCTGTTAACTAAAGTTTCCTGGGGTTAAAACTCATCAATCTCGTAAAGATTTGGCTTCAATACAGTGTTTGCTTTACATTCAATTGATGTAGAATAAAGTCTTGCAATCCTTATTTTTAGGAATTAAGTAAATTTCACTTGTTTAGGGTTTTGAAAGCTCTTGGTCTGAACTAACCTAAATTCCTAGTCCAGCACCGATAGAATGGGTGTTGTGTGTAGTAACCGTGTGGGTATCATGATTGGTAATGATAGGAAGGTTATTTCTTTGTATGTTCAAATTGTTTTGTGTTTGTGTTGTTTAATGAAGGGAATATAGTTAGTGATGTGGAGTATGTTAGCTGCAAGTAGAAATATATGCTGAGGACTGCTATGATGGCTATTAGTGTTGGTAGAATGATGTTGTCGTTTTTGTTATCTCTTGGATAATTATTCATTTGGGTAGAAAGCCTGATAGTGATGGGCGATGTCCTAATGATACTATAATGGTGAGGAAAATGATTGTGATGGGAGGTGTTTTATCTCATGTGTGTGATAATGATACTCTTGTAGTACATGATCTGGGCATAAATAAGAAGAAGATAGTGTTGTTATGATATAAATTAGTATGTTTAGGATTGTTATAATCTGAATATACATTATAAGAGCTGTTATTCATCCTATATGGGCAATTGATGAGGAGGGTGTAATATTTTCCAGGTGAGTATGGCGAAGTCTGCCTCAGCCTCCAGCTATGATTTATAATATCACTATGATTAATAGTATATTTAGGTTGATGGATGGTGACATGTGGTATAAAACTGATAGGGGTGCAATTTTGTCATGTTGATAGCATCAGGTCTGCTGTTCATGGGATGCCTCGTGTGACTTCAGGCACTCAGAAGTGAAATGGGGAAAGTCCTACTTTTGTGACAAGGGCGATTGTCATGAGGGTGGATGCTGCTGGATTAAAGATTCTTGTTTTTCATTGTGCTCTTTGACCAGAGTATATTAGATTAATGATAATAGCCATTATAAGTAGTATTGATGTGGTGGACTGTTTTAGGAAATATTTGTTGGATGCTTCTGTAGCTTATGGGTTCATGTTTTTTATTAGAATGGGGATACCATTAACCAGTGTGAGCTGGTTATACAATTATATTTCCTGAGAAAATGGTCAGTAGAATGATGGTAAAAACAATGAGAGTTTATTAGCACAGGAAGGATATACAAAAATATTTTGGGGGTATGGGCCTGAAGCTTACTTAGAGAACTTTACTATATAGCATGTGGTGTAATGTGGTAGGTAGCATGGAGAATGTAAAATTATTAGGAAGAATTCAATTCCAGGAATAAGAGCATTGAAACCTCTATGATTTACTCTATCAAAGTAACTCTTTTGTCAGACATATTTCTTAAATTTGTGGTGGGTTGCCTGGTATGATGACAAGTAGTGAAAACTCTCATATACATAAGGTTAATGTTAGTCGTAAAAAAACTTTTCATAAGAGATGTATGCGTTGATCATATCAAAATTGTAGGTAGGAGGCTCAAATTCATAGAAAGGAGATTGTTAGATGTGTTTTAATGATGACTTGGGCTGTACATAATTCTGGCACCTAGGGATTGTCGAATGCTCCTAAAAATAGATTGCTGTGGAAATGTTTATTATAGGGAAATTGACATATTCTCCAGGAGGGACGGAGTGAATGGGCCTGCTACATTTTCTACATTGAAGACATATACAGGTTTTGATGCTACTTCCGTTAAATCAAGTGGGGCTTCATTGGATTTCTGCTACTGCGGAGATAATCAAATTCTGGGTAGGGGTCAGGAGAAAATTAGTCATAGGTGTTCTTGTGTAATAATTACTGTTGAAAGTGTAAATGATCCATTTATCCGTAAGACTGAGAATAGAATAACTGCTACATTACTTCATATGAGATGATTGTCTGTGCTATTGTTCCTAGAGCTCCAGTGAGTGAGTATTTTGAATGTGAAGTTCATCCAGATCTGAGGATGGAGTAAATGGCTAGGTGTGATATGGCTACTAGAAATAATATGCCTACATTTATATTAATTAGTGGATAAGATATGGGAAGAGGAATTCATGTTGTGAGAGCCGGGGTTAAGGCTAGCATTGGGGTTAAGGCTAGCAAGAGAAGCCACCGCAATGAGAAGCCCGCGCACCGCAACAAAGAGTAGCCCCCGCTTGCCGCAACTAGAGAAAGCCTGCGCATAGCAACGAAGACCCAACGCAGCCAAAAACAAATTAATTAATTAATTAGTTAACTATTTTAAACAAAAGTACTATATCCTTCTGTACAGCTTCTCTGGGAAGAACAGAGAGATGGCGTAGGAGAGTGAGAAAGACCGATATTTAGTGCACATCTCTCATGCAGGTGCTCTGCTGGCTCCGATAGATTTATCCCCACTTTACAAAGGAGGAAATAATCTCAGAGAGGTTTAGTAATTTTCCCAAAGCCAAACAGCTATGGAGTGGCAGAACCAAGATCTGAACCAAGTCTGTTACCTTCAAAGCCTAAGTCCTCATCACAACAAAACTCAATTAATATTTACATTTCTCGAATTACATTGCAACCTGGGGAGTTCTTGGCACAATCCTGAATAAGAGTGAGAAAGAAAGAAATAGCATTGTTCCTACAGTCAACCCAAATTTTTGGAGCAGCTGCTAGATGCCTGGCCCTTTTTGGGGTTCAGCAGTGATCAAGGCAGGAAGAGTCCTGCTTTCATGAACCACGTAGTGGGGCGGAGAGAAGGGTGCAACTTGGGTGAGGGATTTCACCTTGCTGGACCTCTGTTTTGTCATCTGGAAAATGGGATGGGTGTTCCTCATTTTCTGGGATTGTCCAGCCCTCACATTCTCTGATTCCATAAGAAGCATTTGTTTTCCTGTTTCTTTAAAATTCATTCAGGCCGTGAGCTGTGATGAATGTTGTTAGCTGCTCCCCAAATCACTCTATTCCCACCCTTTTCCTGTGATCAGGTCTTTCCCGAAACATGACTCACAGTCAGTCAAGTCACAGAACCTAAGGGGCACCCAGCAGAAAAATTCCAACCCTTGCTTCCCAGGAGCTCTGCGGTCTACCTGCCAGGTAAACTTAACTCACCTGGCACAAGGTGGCCATCCCTGGTTTCACATCAACATGATCTCAGGCACAAACCTCCTTGTTTTTCCATTTTGTCTTTAAGTTACTTGTTGAAACAACTGCACAGATATGACACAGATATAAAATCAGGCATCTTCTGCCCCCAGTGCCTACTAATAAATGATTTTCTGCCACTTTAATGATAAAGATAGAACATTTCAACATTCTGCTACCCTTATTATTTGTCATTTTTGTTGATATTTCTATTGACTACATCTTTCAATATTTTAACAATGGAACATTTATTTAGGGTGTTCCAGACCCAGCCTTTAGTGGTAAAGGTTTTGTTGTTATATTTCTATTATGTTTCCTTTAAAAATCATTATCCTATTTAAATGGATTAAGTCAATTCTATAGGCATTTATCTTATGATATTGATGAAATTGATACATAGAGGGCAGTAGTACAAGTTGATTGGACTTGAGAACCTCTATTAGCACAGTTAAGTATAAATATTATCTATATGTAAACCAAAGTACAGGCCGAGTGAGATTCTCTGACTTTTTTCCACTGTCTTCCCCTCAAGCCTGTGAGAAATGGAATAGTTCTTGCCCTATCAGTAAACAAAGGATGTCACAGTCTTCAGCACTTGCAGCCCTCCAATGTGAGCCGGCGGGCCCTGAGGCACTCAGGATATGCAAATACAGAATGCAGGCCCCAGAGAGCTGAGGTGCATATCAAAGGAAGGAATTCAGTGAGCCCAGGCAAAGAAAAGCGCCGCATTCCTCACCTTGGGAGAGCTGGTTTTCCTTAGTTAACAATCACCTTTGGATGGTCCCCATTACCTGCGCCAGTCCCCTGCCCTGTCCCCTCCCCCCGGTACTTTAGCTCAGGGAGGAAGGAGCGCAGAGGGACTCGGCTGTATAAGGGGCCTGCGCGCCTCGGGAGGAGTTTTCAGCCGCTTTCGCCGCAGTCGGGAAGAGGGGCGCTGACGCTGCAGCCGGACCCTGCGCCTCCCTTGCCCCGCTTCCCCTCAGGACGCTCAGGCCGACCCCCTCCTCACGCCCACCAGGCCTCGCGAGCCAGGACGAGGGCAGGGGCGAGAGGACGGACCGTAGTTCCCGGGGACCAGAGGCTGGAGGCCGCTCTTTCTGCACAGCAGCGGCGGGTGGCAGCGAACCCCTGCCCCTCAGAAGCTGGTCTTGTGCTGCCGCCCGGGCACCGGACCAGGCGGAGGGTCGGCGCCCACTTACCCGGCCCGCCGTCCCCGCGACTGTCATGGCTTCGGCCGCCGGGGCACCTCCAGAGCCGGCAGCCTCAGTGAGGTCGCCCTCCCCTCGGGCTCCGGGGCAGTTCCGTGAAGGCGGAGGGAAGAGACCCCGCCCGAGCCGGGAGTTCCAGCTCTGAGGAAACGCGGGCTCTGTTCAGCGCGCAGTGGGTGGGCGCGCTCTGCCCCGAGGCCTTCCGGGAGGGAGCGGGGCGGCGGGGGAGGGAGCCGCCAGGAGCGCAGGGCCCCGTCGGGTGTCCTGGAGGGGCGGCCCGGCCTGAGGGCCATGCCCATTGTGGCCGCAGCCCAGGACTTTTTCCTGGAATCCTACACAAAAAAATTAGAAAGATACACAGTCTAAAGTAAATACTCACAAATGATTGTTGCTGCTGTGCTCACTATTCTATTTAAGGGGTAAAATCCATAAAACACTTTAAGTTCAAAATTAAATATGAATTTTTACCTTTCTAATTATGTCTCTGATATTCACAGTTGTGGTTAATGAATCAGAGACTGTGGCATCACTAGTTAAAAATGAGCTTGTTAAAAAAATAGAACTCAGGCCCACCGGACCTACTGAATCACAATCTGCACTTTTACAATCTCCCCAGTGTACTCGTGTACCCATGAATAGTTGAAAGGTACATTTCTACCTCGACAGGTCTTTTCTCTATGAGAAATACACACATTTTATCCAGTTTGATATAAATAAAACACTCAAAAATGCATATGCCTGTGTTGAGACCATCATTTTATCATTTCTTTTCCAGACAAGTATAGTCTCTATACTGGTTTTGTGGCTCACATGCCATACTCTTTTCTTGTAGTTAGAAATAAGGTAGAGAAAGTTACTTTGTATAAAAAAATTTATATATATATATATATATATATATATATATATATATATATATATGTATTAGTGGATAATTGAAGACACTCTTCTAAATTAAAACCTTCTCTTAACTTGCTGTTTTCTTCTTGGGTCATATTATGAACTCTTCCCGTGGCCACATGGCATGTGTACGTTTAATTTCAGGGACTGCTGACATTCCAGGATGTGGCCATAGATTTCTGTCAAGAGGAGTGAGAATGCCTGGAGCAAGATCAATGGGAATTGTACAGGGATGTGATGTTAGAGAAGTATAGGAACCTGCTCTCCTTGGGTGAGGATACCTTCCTTCCAGAATTCCTTTTCCAACCACAGGGTTTGGAGTCCTTCATTTGTAGAATGTCTCCTGGAATCTTCTGCTTCCTACAATAGGGTTTCAGATTGCAACGTTTCAGGAAAGATTGGGAGTTTGTGGGTATAATTTTTCTTATTCTTTTAAAATTGCAGCCTCCCTTTTAATATACTTTGTAACTGCTTGGGATGTGTCTATATGAACTGTGTACTATATGCTTCTGTTATAGTCCTTACAATATTTCATTGCCTTATTTTCTCTAACAATTTTCCATGGATGCTTTGGGCTTAAGGTATATTAAAAGGGAGACTGCGAATCTGGGACTTCCCTGGTGATGCAGTGATTAAGAATTCGCCTGCCAATGCAGGGGAAGCGGTTCGATCCCCGGTCCGGGAAGATCTCACGTGCCACGGGACAACTAAGCCATTGGGCCACAACTACTGAGTCTGCACGCCGCAACTACTGAAGCCGGTGTGTCTTGAGCCCGTGCGCCATTTATCTTTTGGAGAATAAAACCACTTCTGAGTGATTAAAATTTAGGCCAGCTAGTCAAAATGCTTTATCACCTGTTCTTCTAAAACACTGGTCAATGGAACAAGTTTTACTAGGGATAACAGTGTAATTGTATTCTGGAGTTCATATGGGCAATATGGTTTATGACCTTGATGCTGGATCACGACATTTCAACGGTATAACTGCTATTAATTGTCTGTTTGTTCAACGATTAAAGTCTCACGTGATCTGAGTTCAGACTGGAGTCATCCTGGTTGGTTTCTGTCTATTGCAGATTTCTTCCAGTATGAAAGGACAAGAGCAATACGGCTTCCTTTACAAAATGTCTTCAAACTAAATGATGATATAATCTACATTCAATTAATTTATACATACCCTACTGTAGAACAGGGTTGGTTACGCTGGCAGAGCCCGGTAATTATGTAAAACTGAAACTTTTTCTGCACTGGTTCAAGTCCTCTTCCTAAGAATATGTTTATAATCAACATTCTTTCACAAATTACCCAATTTAATTCACCATAGCATTCCTCATATTAACTCAATGGAAAATCCTAGGCTATATACAAATCCAGAAAGGGCCAAAAATCATCAGCCCCCATGGATGATTACAACCCATTGCTGAGGCATTCAAATTACTTATTAAAGAACCACTATGTCCATCAACATCATCAATTTATATATTATTGCCCCAATGCTAGCCTTAACCCTGGCTCTCACAACATGAATTCCTCTTCCCATATCTTATCCACTAATTAGTATAAATGTAGGCATATTATTTCTATTAGCCATATCACACCTAGCAATTTATTCCATCCTCAGATCTGGATGAACTTCACATTCCAAATACTCACTCACTGGAGCTCCAGGAACAATAGCACAGACGATCATCTCATATGAAGTAATGTAGCAGTTATTCTATTCTCAGTCTTACTGGTAAATGGATCATTTACACTTTCAACAGTAATTATTACACAAGAACACCTATGACTAATTTTCTCCTGACTCCTACCCAGAATTTGATTATCTCCGCAGTAGCAGAAATCCAGTGAAGCCCCACTTGATTTAACAGAAGTAGAATCAAAACCTGTACATGTCTTCAATGTAGAAAATGTAGCAGGCCCATTCACCCCGTCCTTCCTAGAGAATATGTCAATTTCCCTATAATAAACGTTTCCACAGCAATCTATTTTTAGGAGCATTCGACAATCCCTAGGTGCCAGAATTATAGATTCTTTCATCTTGTAAATATAGTTTTCTTTAAAAAATAATTTTTATAGTTTTACTACCTTTAAACAAAGTGTACTCCATTGCTGTGGAATATTCCTTCATAGGAGCGTGCATGGTTCATTTCTGCATCCGTCTGTGATGGCCTTCAGGTTCCTTCAGGTTTGGCTCCTGTGGCTGCAAGTCCATGTCCGTGTGTCCTGGTGCAGGGCTGCTGGGTTTGTGTTCAACTGGGAGGAGCACTGTGGGTCTCTGTGCACGGACTTTGCTATCTGAGGCCCGATTGCTTCAGAAGTGGTTGCATCCCCCCGTTGCGTACCAGGCTTTCCATTGCTCCACATCCTGCGGATATTTGATACTATGTCTTTCATGTCTGCCATTCTGGTAGGTGTATGCACAGTATTTTGCTTATGGCTTTAATCCCTCTGTTGTTAGTGAAGTTGTGCATTTTGTGGTATTCATGGACTATTTCCTGTTGTTTTTTGAAAAGTTTTAAAAATTGTGGTCTGGTACACATAACATAAAATGTACTATCTTAACCATTTTTAAGTGCACATTTCAGGGTCAGGAAGTAATTCACACTGTTGTGCAAACCTGACCACCATCATCCTCCAGAACTTTTTCATCTTGCACAATTGAAACAGTCCCCATTAAACACTCACTCCCCATTGTCCCTCCCTCAGCCTCTGGCCCTCAACATCCTACTTTATGTCTCTATATTTCCGACTGCTCTAGGGGCCTTGTATGAGTGGATCAAGCACTGTTTGTTTTTTTGTGTCTAGCTTACATCACTGAGCATAATGCCCTCAAGGTTCATCCCTGCTGCATCCTGTGTCAGAATTGACTTCCTTTTTAGGCTGAATAGCATTCCCTTGTATTGATGGACCGTGTTTTTCTTCTCCATTCATCCATTAGTGGACACATGTAATATCTACATTCATTTCTACTGTCATAATATTTGTGGAATAATATCAGAAAGTCCTATGCATCAAAAGTCATTTGCCATTAACTTTTTTCTTAAACTTTTTGTTGTGGAAAACATCAAGGCTAAGAAAAGGGAAAAATACATGTCAGCTTCACTTGTGTTCAGGAATTAATGCTTTACGGATTCACTTTATTCCCTGTGTGTGTGCTATGCGTGTGCATGTGCCTGTTTGCATACATATGCTGTGCATGTGCATAGGTATGTGAACTTGCACACATTAGTGTGTGCATGGGCATATGGGTGCATGTGTGTTCACATGCTAGTGTGTGAATATATTTGTGCTGTGCACGTGCATATGTTTGTGTGTGTGCTGTGCCTGCCTGTGCGCACACCTGTGTGTTTGCTGGAACCACTTGCAAGTTGGCTGCAGAGTGAATTGTGCCCCAGATATATCCGCACGCAGCTGCTCTAACAATCCTGCGTAGCCACGTAAAGGTCACAGATCTCAGGGATTTAAATGGATGGAGCAGGATATCCTGACACAGAGTTTGTCTTCCAATGCCTGTCACTGTCTCAGTAACATCCTTCACACCTTCTTTAAGCCCCATTCAGGGTCCAGTTTAGACTCCCATTACATTCAGTCACCTGTCCCAGGTCCCCTAAAGCAACAATGTCACCGTTGGAGAGCCCGGCCAAGGCTGGGGGTGCCCCTCCTGTTGGCCTGGCCTCCAGGCCCTGCCCTTGGCTCCTGTTTTCTCATATCTCAGCCAGGCCCCGACTTGGATCGGGCCGCCACCTCTTTCCTCACAGGGTCCCATCGCCCAGTCGAGTGGGTTCATTCTCCCCAAACACAGCATCAGGAGTCGGGGGCTGACAGTCCCCACTGGGTCTCCTTCATGTGAGACCCTGTGCTGTTGAAAGAGCAGGCACCCTGCCCTCGGGGGTGGGGGACTGGGGGGCGACATGCGGCCCACGATGGGCAGGCGGGTCTCCGGGTGGGGCGAGCCAGTGTGCAAGGAGTTCCGCGGTGGGTTCTCCTCTCCAACGGCTTCTGTGCCCCTACCTCTCCCCGTGCCTCCCCTCGAAGACAGCGCGGTGCCCTGGACGGGAACCATGGGAGCCTTGTAGCCACCGCCCCCTGTACACACACACACACACGCACACGCACACGCACACGCACACGCTGCAGGGAAGCAGGACCTGAGTGCAGGGCTCTCAGCGGCCCTGAGTGCCCCACCCGGAATGGGCCAGCCGAATGGACAGACCGGATCTCCCGGCCCGGACCATGCAGGACTCTCCTGCCTGGGCTTCCAGTGTGGCCGCCTCCTTCTGGAAGCCTGGGAGGCTGGAATCAGGCCACTTCTTGTCTGTCCTGGCAGCAGACTGGGCTGCACTCTAAGAAGTTCGTGGCTCGCCCGTGGATCTTGACCATCAGGTGGCCAGAGAAATTGGGAACATTTCTGTTTTGCCTGTTGAAATGTTTAATGACAAAGATTTTGTTCAGTTTCCTGATGTGGGTGTCCAAAGATGAGAGACCCATGTGTGTGATCTGTACCCCCTATGAGATCAGCCCTAAGCTAGTTTAAACATGATCAAGTTGTGTCTACATGGTAGATTTAGACCACTGCATGTCCTGTCTACTGATTATGTTTAGAGCTGACCATGTGTTGTCTACAATAAGAAGATTTAGACCTGACCATGTTCTGTGTACGCTAGGACTATGGGGACCTGGGTAGAGACCCGGCCTGGCCTCAGTACTGGGAAGCTCCGTGCCTGCATCTGAATGTCAGTGCTTAGATGTCTGGGGTCTGGAGCTGAGGTGGGCTTGTCTACGTAACAGCCTCTCTTCTGAGTGTGGTGACCTGGTCCTCCCAAGGGTCAGTGCTATGGTCGGGGCCTTAGTCTTAATCCCTGAAAGGTTGACCTTCCCTGGGGCTCATGGAGAATCCTCGGGAGGACTACCTGGCAATAATTCCAATTTACCAGCACGTGCATGGTGCATAGGGAAGCAGGTTTAGCTGCTGAATTGATTGCAGGGCACGCAGATCGGGCAAAAGGCCGATGGGTGACAGCTGAGGCTGCTTCTGAGCTCTCCCTCCAGTCTACCGTCCCTACTCAGCAGAGTCCAGAGCTGCCCCTCGGCTTTCAGCCCTGCTGTCCTGTGAGTTTTCTCAACATGTAAGTGAGACGAGAAAGGACTGAGCATGCCAGCACCAGGGTCGTGTGTTCAACTCTAGTATGAAAGCTGTAAAAACAGTTAAAATCACACAGAACCAAAGTGAGAAGAGGAGGACTCCTCTGGGACAAGTGTGGGGAAAGGAGACCCACCTGACACTTTTTCCCATCCCAGGAGGTCCCAGGGACCCAGCTTGTTTCCACATTGGGGGAGCCCCCTGCAGAGCCATGGTGTCCTGACCAAGGGGACGTGTGACCCCAGGTGCAGGGTCTGGGGAGGTGAGGTCACCCTGGGACTGTGGACATGTGACCCAGGTGGAGGGGTCTGGGGAGGTGGGTCACCCTGGTGAGTGTGGATGTGTGGCCCCAGGTATAGGGTGCGGGGACTGTGTGGGTCTCACCATACCTGCATGGGTCAGGATCACATGGATGGGGGTGATCCATCCGCATATGCGCTCTTTGCCTGCAGTGTGCCCTGTCCCCTTTGAGATTTCCAACCTCTGCATTAAGGGTGTTGCCTGATTAACTTGTGGTTCCTTTTCTTCTCTTCATCTTGTCACAATCATATGAGGTCAGGCATGTTTGAGTGGGTTGCTGCTCTGTGTTCCGGTGAGTGACAACACTTGGTGGTATCGTATTAATACTATAGCATATCATATGTCTAATCTCTGGGGGTCACCACTGCCTGGGTCCCCCTGGACAGAGGTCAGGTGAGCACAGACTAGCCCCCCCTATGATTGGTCTCCCACGTGCTCTGTGAGGGTACCGTGATGGCCCCTAAGGTAGGGGACTGTATCTGGGCCTCCGACATTTGTGATGAAGGGGAGTCGAAATGGAATCTCAATTAACAAGACATTATTTTAAGAATTTATTTTAAGTGAAATAAAACACACGTCACATACCCTTTACCATCATCACCATTTTAAGTGCACGTTTCTGAGGCATCAGATAGATTCACTTTCTCGTGGAGCCATCACCACCATCACTAGAACTTTTCGTCCTGCAAAACCAAAATTCCACAACCATGAAAGTCTCATTCCCCATTCCCTCCCACTGCCCCTGGCACCGATATCCACTTCAGTCCCTGAGTTGTCGACTCCAGGGCACCCACTGGAGTGGAATCCTGCAGTGTTTGCTGACGGGTCATTTTGGAAGAGCTGACTTTCAGTCTGAAGCTCTGCCTGTTCGCATCTGAAGAATCTGCATTTAAGGAGAAGGTGTATGAGGAAGGCGGTGTATGCGGGACAAAGGTGTCCGGGGTGCAGGTGAGCCAGGACCTGACCAGCTGCCTTTTGGGTCCTCTGGTCCCATCTCTTGGTCTGTGCCTCATCTGCATCATCACTGTCCCCGCTGGCACCGCTGGGGTGTTGTTGTCTGAGTGAGAGTCCCCTGGTGCCCCTGCTCTCCTCCCCTCCTCCTGCTGGTTGCGGAGGGAACTGCTTGCTGTGTGGTCTCTACTCCTGAGGCATGAAGGACCCTGTAGCATGGACCTGCAGAGTGTGGGGTGTGGTCCCAAGAGCATGGGGCCCACATAGGACACGACATCGGGGCGTGACAAGGGCTAGGGCTGCCTCATCACTGACAGGGAATGTTGCCCAGATCCTGCTCCAGAGGGCGTGGTGGGTGGCCTGGGACCCTAGAGGCCCCATTCCTATACTGGAGCTTGGAGAGTGCATCCCCATGGGCTGCAGATTCACCCCATATCTCAGCCATATCCCTCTGTCCTGTCTTTGAACTCAGGAAAACGAGCTCTCTTGTCCGCAACATAGGCCTGGTCCTGTTGATGTTAGGATTCTTTAAGTTAGGCGTCCTGGGATAGCAGCTCCTTTTAGGCCTGAGAAGGAACAACTCCGGAGTGTACAACAATTTCAGATGAAACTAATATTCAATGACTATCCCTAACTACTCGGTTGTTGACTTCTATTAGTCATTATTCTCCTGGTTTTAGCTCTGATGTGGGGAATACAGAGGAGTCAACATTTAAATCTTCGTAATCTGTGTATTTGTAGCTTCAGTATCATTACTGACCCATAGTTTTTTATGGTTTGGGAAGAGTTATTGATTTCATGTATCATGTAAAGGATTCACAATGATGATAGAGCAATTAAGATTACAATAATAGCTAGTAAATTGTTCACATTTTCTCTACCTGTGCATCTATTGTATGCATATGAGTTTAGATGTCAATATTAGTGAAATGATATAGAGGACTAGAGAACTTATTTTAAAAATCACTATTAATGTGTGATGAAGAAAATGTAAAAGTTCTTCCATAATCGGTGATGTTGTATCTTGAGAGCCTAGATGAAATTGATATGCCTTAGTCATATACAGGATTTTAGCCTATCATTTAACTTTGACAAAGCTACATCACTTTTTACTTTTATCTCATTTATTGAGGAAGACATAATTGTTATGGTGTTGGCTTGAAACTGGTTGAAAAGGACTTGAGTCCTTCCTTATTTTACATTTACATAGGTAGGATCTTGAAACGTAGGATATGGTGGAGGACATCCGTGTAACCATTCTAGGTTAGGAATAGCAATTCCCACTGCTAAGACTTCTTGTTCAGACACAAATGCTTTTCAAAGTATGAAGATTATTAGCATTACTGCTGCTACTGAGATGAATGAGCCTAAAGACAAAATATTTCATGTTGTGTGTGCCTCAGGGTACTCAGACTAACGTACTGCCATCCCTGAGAGGCCACGAAAGTGCTGCAGGAAGTCATATTTACTACTACAAATATACTTGTGAAGTGAATTTTTGCTCATGCTGAGTTAACTGTATAACCTGAGAATAGTGGGAATCAGTGTAGAAAGCCTCCTATAATAGTGAAGACTGCTCCCATGGACATTAGGTCATGGAAGTGTTCTACTACATAGTATGTATCCTGGAAGACAATGTCTCGGGATGAGTTGGCTAAGATGATTCCTGTCAAATCACCTACTGTAAAAAGAAAAACTAAAGCCTAAAACTCATAATATAGTGGGAGGTCATATAGTATTACCTCCGTGAACAGTTGCTAACCAGGGACTTCCCTGGTGACGCAGTGGTTAAGAATTCGTCTGCCAATGCAGGGGACACGGGTTCGAGCCCTTGTCTGGGAAGATTCCACATGCCGCGGAGCAAAAAGCCCGTGTGCCACAACTACTGAGTCTGCCCTCTAGAGCCCGCAAGCCACAACTACTGAAGCCCACGCGCCTAGAGGTCGTGCTCTGCAACAAGAGAAGCCACTGCAATGAAAGGGCCGCACACCGCAACGAAGAGTAGCTGCCGCTCACCGCAACCAGAGAAAGCCCATGCGCAACAACCAAGACCCAACTCAGCCAAAAAACAAAAGAAAAAGGAAAATTAAATAAAGAGTTGCTAATCAGCTAGATACCTTTACTCCTGTAGGGTTAGAAGTAATTACGGTAGCTGATGCAAAGTATGCTCCTGAGTCCACAGCTATCCCTATGGTAAACATATGATGGGCCCACAAGAGAACTCCTAAAAAACCAGTGGACATGACTCATACTATTCCCAGATAGCTGAAAGGCAATTTTTGTCCTAAATAGTATGTAATGATATGTGAGTTTATAACAAACCCTGTTAGGCCATGAATACAGACTTCAGGGTGAGCAAAGTATCAAAAGAGGTGTTGGTATAGGATTCGGTCTCCTCCTGCAGGGTCAAAGAAAGTAGTGTTTAGATTTCTATCTCTTAACAGCATGGTAATTCTGGCTGCTTGGACTGAGATTGGTAATTATAGTAATATGGCTATAGTTGGGGAAGATTAAACAAATAATGGTGTTTGGTATTGGGATATGACTGCTGGTTTTGTATTAAAGACTACAGTAATAAAAGTAATAATACCAAGAGTTGAGGAGACACCTGCTAAATGTAAGGAGAAAACAGTTAGGTCGACAGAGGCTCCTGCATGGGCCAGATTGCAGGCTAGAGCTGAATACACCGTCCCACTGGTACCAGAACCAGCTTCTACTATTGGTGATATGAGTTTGAGTAAGAATGATGGGGGAAGTAGTCAAAAGTTTATATGATTTATTGGGAGAAAGGCTACTTCAGGTGTCCGAGTTATTAGTGGCCCAAGTCAGTTTTCAAAGCCTGCAATCATAACGGGTACAGCTATAAAGAAAATTATTACAAGTGCAGGGACTGTTGTGACAACCTTACAGATTTGGGCATCTCCAAGTAGCGGTCCAGGTCAGCATAGCTCAGCCTGGATTAATATAATTCAGGTGCTGCCTGCCTACTCCAGCTCAAGCACCAAATAGTAAATATAAAATGCTGATATCTTTGTGATTTGTTGAAAATAATCAGCAGTGTATGAAGAGAGGTAAAATGACTGAGTTAGCATTAGACTGTAAATCTAAAGACAGAGATTGAGCCCTCTTTCTGGCAAACCCTGTGGTGAATCAACAAATTGAATTGTAACTTCAGAGAAGCAGCTCCAATTCTGCCAGTGATTATCCTGCCTTTTTTTTTTCTTTTTTTCTTTCTCAAATGAAGGAGAAGTAGACTGAAGCCAGTTGACTAGAGGATTTGCCTGTTAACTAAAGTTTCCTGGGGTTAAAACTCATCAATCTCGTAAAGATTTGGCTTCAATACAGTGTTTGCTTTACATTCAATTGATGTAGAATAAAGTCTTGCAATCCTTATTTTTAGGAATTAAGTAAATTTCACTTGTTTAGGGTTTTGAAAGCTCTTGGTCTGAACTAACCTAAATTCCTAGTCCAGCACCGATAGAATGGGTGTTGTGTGTAGTAACCGTGTGGGTATCATGATTGGTAATGATAGGAAGGTTATTTCTTTGTATGTTCAAATTGTTTTGTGTTTGTGTTGTTTAATGAAGGGAATATAGTTAGTGATGTGGAGTATGTTAGCTGCAAGTAGAAATATATGCTGAGGACTGCTATGATGGCTATTAGTGTTGGTAGAATGATGTTGTCGTTTTTGTTATCTCTTGGATAATTATTCATTTGGGTAGAAAGCCTGATAGTGATGGGCGATGTCCTAATGATACTATAATGGTGAGGAAAATGATTGTGATGGGAGGTGTTTTATCTCATGTGTGTGATAATGATACTCTTGTAGTACATGATCTGGGCATAAATAAGAAGAAGATAGTGTTGTTATGATATAAATTAGTATGTTTAGGATTGTTATAATCTGAATATACATTATAAGAGCTGTTATTCATCCTATATGGGCAATTGATGAGGAGGGTGTAATATTTTCCAGGTGAGTATGGCGAAGTCTGCCTCAGCCTCCAGCTATGATTTATAATATCACTATGATTAATAGTATATTTAGGTTGATGGATGGTGACATGTGGTATAAAACTGATAGGGGTGCAATTTTGTCATGTTGATAGCATCAGGTCTGCTGTTCATGGGATGCCTCGTGTGACTTCAGGCACTCAGAAGTGAAATGGGGAAAGTCCTACTTTTGTGACAAGGGCGATTGTCATGAGGGTGGATGCTGCTGGATTAAAGATTCTTGTTTTTCATTGTGCTCTTTGACCAGAGTATATTAGATTAATGATAATAGCCATTATAAGTAGTATTGATGTGGTGGACTGTTTTAGGAAATATTTGTTGGATGCTTCTGTAGCTTATGGGTTCATGTTTTTTATTAGAATGGGGATACCATTAACCAGTGTGAGCTGGTTATACAATTATATTTCCTGAGAAAATGGTCAGTAGAATGATGGTAAAAACAATGAGAGTTTATTAGCACAGGAAGGATATACAAAAATATTTTGGGGGTATGGGCCTGAAGCTTACTTAGAGAACTTTACTATATAGCATGTGGTGTAATGTGGTAGGTAGCATGGAGAATGTAAAATTATTAGGAAGAATTCAATTCCAGGAATAAGAGCATTGAAACCTCTATGATTTACTCTATCAAAGTAACTCTTTTGTCAGACATATTTCTTAAATTTGTGGTGGGTTGCCTGGTATGATGACAAGTAGTGAAAACTCTCATATACATAAGGTTAATGTTAGTCGTAAAAAAACTTTTCATAAGAGATGTATGCGTTGATCATATCAAAATTGTAGGTAGGAGGCTCAAATTCATAGAAAGGAGATTGTTAGATGTGTTTTAATGATGACTTGGGCTGTACATAATTCTGGCACCTAGGGATTGTCGAATGCTCCTAAAAATAGATTGCTGTGGAAATGTTTATTATAGGGAAATTGACATATTCTCCAGGAGGGACGGAGTGAATGGGCCTGCTACATTTTCTACATTGAAGACATATACAGGTTTTGATGCTACTTCCGTTAAATCAAGTGGGGCTTCATTGGATTTCTGCTACTGCGGAGATAATCAAATTCTGGGTAGGGGTCAGGAGAAAATTAGTCATAGGTGTTCTTGTGTAATAATTACTGTTGAAAGTGTAAATGATCCATTTATCCGTAAGACTGAGAATAGAATAACTGCTACATTACTTCATATGAGATGATTGTCTGTGCTATTGTTCCTAGAGCTCCAGTGAGTGAGTATTTTGAATGTGAAGTTCATCCAGATCTGAGGATGGAGTAAATGGCTAGGTGTGATATGGCTACTAGAAATAATATGCCTACATTTATATTAATTAGTGGATAAGATATGGGAAGAGGAATTCATGTTGTGAGAGCCGGGGTTAAGGCTAGCATTGGGGTTAAGGCTAGCAAGAGAAGCCACCGCAATGAGAAGCCCGCGCACCGCAACAAAGAGTAGCCCCCGCTTGCCGCAACTAGAGAAAGCCTGCGCATAGCAACGAAGACCCAACGCAGCCAAAAACAAATTAATTAATTAATTAGTTAACTATTTTAAACAAAAGTACTATATCCTTCTGTACAGCTTCTCTTGGGAAGAACAGAGAGATGGCGTAGGAGAGTGAGAAAGACCGATATTTAGTGCACATCTCTCATGCAGGTGCTCTGCTGGCTCAGATAGATTTATCCCCACTTTACAAAGGAGGAAATAATCTCAGAGAGGTTTAGTAATTTTCCCAAAGCCAAACAGCTATGGAGTGGCAGAACCAAGATCTGAACCAAGTCTGTTACCTTCAAAGCCTAAGTCCTCATCACAACAAAACTCAATTAATATTTACATTTCTCGAATTACATTGCAACATGGGGAGTTCTTGGCACAATCCTGAATAAGAGTGAGAAAGAAAGAAATAGCATTGTTCCTACAGTCAACCCAAATTTTTGGAGCAGCTGCTAGATGCCTGGCCCTTTTTGGGGTTCAGCAGTGATCAAGGCAGGAAGAGTCCTGCTTTCATGAACCACGTAGTGGGGCGGAGAGAAGGGTGCAACTTGGGTGAGGGATTTCACCTTGCTGGACCTCTGTTTTGTCATCTGGAAAATGGGATGGGTGTTCCTCATTTTCTGGGATTGTCCAGCCCTCACATTCTCTGATTCCATAAGAAGCATTTGTTTTCCTGTTTCTTTAAAATTCATTCAGGCCGTGAGCTGTGATGAATGTTGTTAGCTGCTCCCCAAATCACTCTATTCCCACCCTTTTCCTGTGATCAGGTCTTTCCCGAAACATGACTCACAGTCAGTCAAGTCACAGAACCTAAGGGGCACCCAGCAGAAAAATTCCAACCCTTGCTTCCCAGGAGCTCTGCGGTCTACCTGCCAGGTAAACTTAACTCACCTGGCACAAGGTGGCCATCCCTGGTTTCACATCAACATGATCTCAGGCACAAACCTCCTTGTTTTTCCATTTTGTCTTTAAGTTACTTGTTGAAACAACTGCACAGATATGACACAGATATAAAATCAGGCATCTTCTGCCCCCAGTGCCTACTAATAAATGATTTTCTGCCACTTTAATGATAAAGATAGCACATTTCAACATTCCGCTACCCTTATTATTTGTCATTTTTGTTGATATTTCTATTGACTACATCTTTCAATATTTTAACAATGGAACATTTATTTAGGGTGTTCCAGACCCAGCCTTTAGTGGTAAAGGTTTTGTTGTTATATTTCTATTATGTTTCCTTTAAAAATCATTATCCTATTTAAATGGCTTAAGTCAATTCTATAGGCATTTATCTTATGATATTGATGAAATTGATACATAGAGGGCAGTAGTACAAGTTGATTGGACTTGAGAACCTCTATTAGCACAGTTAAGTATAAATATTATCTATATGTAAACCAAAGTACAGGCCGAGTGAGATTCTCTGACTTTTTTCCACTGTCTGCCCCTCAAGCCTGTGAGAAATGGAATAGTTCTTGCCCTATCAGTAAACAAAGGATGTCACAGTCTTCAGCACTTGCAGCCCTCCAATGTGAGCCGGCGGGCCCTGAGGCACTCAGGATATGCAAATACAGAATGCAGGCCCCAGAGAGCTGAGGTGCATATCAAAGGAAGGAATTCAGTGAGCCCAGGCAAAGAAAAGTGCCGCATTCCTCACCTTGGGAGAGCTGGTTTTCCTTAGTTAACAATCACCTTTGGATGTTCCCCATTACCTGGGCCAGTCCCCTGCCCTGTCCCCTCCCCCCGGTACTTTAGCTCAGGGAGGAAGGAGCGCAGAGGGACTCGGCTGTATAAGGGGCCTGCGCGCCTCGGGAGGAGTTTTCAGCCGCTTTCGCCGCAGTCGGGAAGAGGGGCGCTGACGCTGCAGCCGGACCCTGCACCTCCCTTGCCCCGTTTCCCCTCAGGACGCTCAGGACGACCCCCTCCTCACGCCCACCAGGCCTCGCGAGCCAGGACGAGGGCAGGGGCGAGAGGACGGACCGTAGTTCCCGGGGACCAGACGCTGGAGGCCGCTCTTTCTGCACAGCAGCGGCGGGTGGCAGCGAACCCCTGCCCCTCAGAAGCTGGTCTTGTGCTGCCGCCCGGGCACCGGACCAGGCGGAGGGTCGGCGCCCACTTACCCGGCCCGCCGTCCCCGCGACTGTCATGGCTTCGGCCGCCGGGGCACCTCCAGAGCCGGCAGCCTCAGTGAGGTCGCCCTCCCCTCGGGCTCCGGGGCAGTTCCGTGAAGGCGGAGGGAAGAGACCCCGCCCGAGCCGGGAGTTCCAGCTCTGAGGAAACGCGGGCTCTGTTCAGCGCGCAGTGGGTGGGCGCGCTCTGCCCCGAGGCCTTCCGGGAGGGAGCGGGGCGGCGGGGGAGGGAGCCGCCAGGAGCGCAGGGCCCCGTCGGGGGTCCTGGAGGGGCGGCCCAGCCTGAGGGCCATGCCCATTGTGGCCGCAGCCCAGGACTTTTTCCTGGAATCCTACACAAAAAAATTAGAAAGATACACAGTCTATAGTAAATACTCAGAAATGATTGTTGCTGCTGTGCTCACTATTCTATTTAAGGGGTAAAATCCATAAAACACTTTAAGTTCAAAATTAAATATGAATTTTTACCTTTCTAATTATGTCTCTGATATTCACAGTTGTGGTTAATGAATCAGAGACTGTGGCATCACTAGTTAAAAATGAGCTTGTTAAAAAAATAGAACTCAGGCCCACAGGACCTACTGAATCACAATCTGCACGTTTACAATCTCCCCAGTGTACTCGTGTACCCATGAATAGTTGAAAGGTACATTTCTACCTCGACAGGTCTTTTCTCTATGAGAAATACACACATTTTATCCAGTTTGATATAAATAAAACACTCAAAAATGCATATGCCTGTGTTGAGACCATCATTTTATCATTTCTTTTCCAGACAAGTATAGTCTCTATACTGGTTTTGTGGCTCACATGCCATACTCTTTTCTTGTAGTTAGAAATAAGGTAGAGAAAGTTACTTTGTATAAAAAAATTTATATATATATATATATATATATATATATATATATATATGTATTAGTGGATAATTGAAGACACTCTTCTAAATTAAAACCTTCTCTTAACTTGCTGTTTTCTTTTTTTTTTTTTTTTTAATGGGATTTTCTTTTATTTTTATTTTTTTTATTTTTATTTTTTTTCACACACACACACTGTATTTTATTTTTACAAGAGATAAGTAGACTGACACCAAGCATTGTACATGGATGACCACAACAAAAACAACAATGATTGCAATTACCAAACATGAAACACACTCATCCTATGTCATAATATTGACATTCAGTCCAGTTATCCTCCACTGTAACAGCTCCTTTACTTTGCAGTGAAAATTAATTTGTATATTCTTTGCCTCTGAATCCTTGTGGGATTTTTTTTTTTTTTAATTCAGACAGAAAGTCACAAAAATTATACTCATCCTCATCAGTTCACTCAGTCCCATGTAATTAATTGTTTTTTGTCATCTTGATCTTTTGTTAGCACTTTTATGAGTTCATCAGTTTTTCATCAGAGTTCTGAAAATGCTTATTCATTCAGTTCAGCAGTACAGTCAGTTACCAGAAACCTGTACTTGTCAGAGTCTTTTCCATGAATTTCTTAAAGATGAAACCCTTTTATAGGAACATATTTGCAAAATCATCAGAGTACACCCAGAACTGTCTGTAAATGACAAAAGACTTAAAAATGACCACGGTTAAAGATTTGATGAAAGTTCATAATAATGCAGTTGACAAGAAAATTAGTTATTTCTGCGATATACATTTTAAAGTAATAACTAGGATTATTACTTATAACATTATACCAGAACATATAAGATTTTTAGAAATTTCATGTAATGTCTGAAACATTTATATTAACATATTTCCATACATATTTCCATACAAATACAAATATAAGATTTTTAGAAATTTCATGTAATGTCTGAAACATTTATATTAACATATTTCGATACAAATAACCCAATGAAAGTTTAGTATTAGTTGTTTTGTTTGTTTTTTTATACTGCAGGTTCTTATTAGGCATCAATTTTATACATATCAGTGTATACATGTCAATCCCAATCGCCCAATTCAGCACACCACCATCCCCACCTCACCGCAGTTTTCCCCCCTTGGGTCATATTATGAACTCTTCCCGTGGCCACATGGCATGTGTACGTTTAATTTCAGGGACTGCTGACATTCCAGGATGTGGCCATAGATTTCTGTCAAGAGGAGTGAGAATGCCTGGACCAAGATCAATGGGAATTGTACAGGGATGTGATGTTAGAGAAGTATAGGAACCTGCTCTCCTTGGGTGAGGATACCTTCCTTCCAGAATTCCTTATCCAACCACAGGGTTTGGAGTCCTTCATTTGTAGAATGTCTCCTGGAATCTTCTGCTTCCTACAATAGGGTTTCAGATTGCAACGTTTCAGGAAAGATTGGGAGTTTGTGGGTATAATTTTTCTTATTCTTTTAAAATTGCAGCCTCCCTTTTAATATACTTTGTAACTGCTTGGGATGTGTCTATATGAACTGTGTACTATATGCTTCTGTTATAGTCCTTACAATATTTCATTGTCTTATTTTCTCTAACAATTTTCCATGGATGCTTTGGGCTTAAGGTATATTAAAAGGGAGACTGCGAATCTGGGACTTCCCTGGTGATGCAGTGATTAAGAATTCGCCTGCCAATGCAGGGGACCCGGTTCGATCCCCGGTCCGGGAAGATCTCACGTGCCACGGAACAACTAAGCCAGTGGGCCACAACTACTGAGTCTGCACGCCGCAACTACTGAAGCCGGTGTGTCTTGAGCCAGTGCGCCATTTATCTTTTGAGAATAAAACCACTTCTGAGTGATTAAAATTTAGGCCAGCTAGTCAAAATGCTTTATCACCTGTTCTTCTAAAACACTGGTCAATGGAACAAGTTTTACTAGGGATAACAGTGTAATTGTATTCTGGAGTTCATATGGGCAATATGGTTTATGACCTTGATGCTGGATCACGACATTTCAAAGGTATAACTGCTATTAATTGTCTGTTTGTTCAACGATTAAAGTCTCACGTGATCTGAGTTCAGACTGGAGTCATCCTGGTTGGTTTCTGTCTATTGCAGATTTCTTCCAGTATGAAAGGACAAGAGCAATACGGCTTCCTTTACAAAATGTCTTCAAACTAAATGATGATATAATCTACATTCAATTAATTTATACATACCCTACTGTAGAACAGGGTTGGTTACGCTGGCAGAGCCCGGTAATTATGTAAAACTGAAACTTTTACTGCACTGGTTCAAGTCCTCTTCCTAAGAATATGTTTATAATCAACATTCTTTCACAAATTACCCAATTTAATTCACCATAGCATTCCTCATATTAACTAAATGGAAAATCCTAGGCTATATACAAATCCAGAAAGGGCCAAAAATCATCAGCCCCCATGGAAGATTACAACCCATTGCTGAGGCATTCAAATTACTTATTAAAGAACCACTATGTCCATCAACATCATCAATTTATATATTATTGCCCCAATGCTAGCCTTAACCCTGGCTCTCACAACATGAATTCCTCTTCCCATATCTTATCCACTAATTAGTATAAATGTAGGCATATTATTTCTATTAGCCATATCACACCTAGCCATTTATTCCATCCTCAGATCTGGATGAACTTCACATTCCAAATACTCACTCACTGGAGCTCCAGGAACAATAGCACAGACGATCATCTCATATGAAGTAATGTAGCAGTTATTCTATTCTCAGTCTTACTGGTAAATGGATCATTTACACTTTCAACAGTAATTATTACACAAGAACACCTATGACTAATTTTCTCCTGACCCCTACCCAGAATTTGATTATCTCCGCAGTAGCAGAAATCCAGTGAAGCCCCACTTGATTTAACAGAAGTAGAATCAAAACCTGTACATGTCTTCAATGTAGAAAATGTAGCAGGCCCATTCACCCCGTCCTTCCTAGAGAATATGTCAATTTCCCTATAATAAACGTTTCCACAGCAATCTATTTTTAGGAGCATTCGACAATCCCTAGGTGCCAGAATTATAGATTCTTTCATCTTGTAAATATAGTTTTCTTTAAAAAATAATTTTTATAGTTTTACTACCTTTAAACAAAATGTACTCCATTGCTGTGGAATATTCCTTCATAGGAGCGTGCATGGTTCATTTCTGCATCCGTCTGTGATGGCCTTCAGGTTCCTTCAGGTTTGGCTCCTGTGGCTGCAAGTCCATGTCCGTGTGTCCTGGTGCAGGGCTGCTGGGTTTGTGTTCAACTGGGAGGAGCACTGTGGGTCTCTGTGCACGGACTTTGCTATCTGAGGCCCGATTGCTTCAGAAGTGGTTGCATCCCCCCGTTGCGTACCAGGCTTTCCATTGCTCCACATCCTGCGGATATTTGATACTATGTCTTTCATGTCTGCCATTCTGGTAGGTGTATGCACAGTATTTTGCTTATGGCTTTAATCCCTCTGTTGTTAGTGAAGTTGTGCATTTTGTGGTATTCATGGACTATTTCCTGTTGTTTTTTGAAAAGTTTTAAAAATTGTGGTCTGGTACACATAACATAAAATGTACTATCTTAACCATTTTTAAGTGCACATTTCAGGGTCAGGAAGTAATTCACACTGTTGTGCAAACCTGACCACCATCATCCTCCAGAACTTTTTCATCTTGCACAATTGAAACAGTCCCCATTAAACACTCACTCCCCATTGTCCCTCCCTCAGCCTCTGGCCCTCAACATCCTACTTTATGTCTCTATATTTCCGACTGCTCTAGGGGCCTTGTATGAGTGGATCAAGCACTGTTTGTTTTTTTGTGTCTAGCTTACATCACTGAGCATAATGCCCTCAAGGTTCATCCCTGCTGCATCCTGTGTCAGAATTGACTTCCTTTTTAGGCTGAATAGCATTCCCTTGTATTGATGGACCGTGTTTTTCTTCTCCATTCATCCATTAGTGGACACATGTAATATCTACATTCATTTCTACTGTCATAATATTTGTGGAATAAAATCAGAAAGTCCTATGAATCAAAAGTCATTTGCCATTAACTTTTTTCTTAAACTTTTTGTTGTGGAAAACATCAAGGCTAAGAAAAGGGAAAAATACATGTCAGCTTCACTTGTGTTCAGGAATTAATGCTTTACGGATTCACTTTATTCCCTGTGTGTGTGCTATGCGTTTGCATGTGTCTGTTTGCATACATATGCTGTGCATGTGCATAGGTATGTGAACTTGCACACATTAGTGTGTGCATGGGCATATGGGTGCATGTGTGTTCACATGCTAGTGTGTGAATATATTTGTGCTGTGCACGTGCATATGTTTGTGTGTGTGCTGTGCCTGCCTGTGCGCACACCTGTGTGTTTGCTGGAACCACTTGCAAGTTGGCTGCAGAATGAATTGTGCCCCAGATATATCCGCACGCAGCTGCTCTAACAATCCTGCGTAGCCACGTAAAGGTCACAGATCTCAGGGATTTAAATGGATGGAGCAGGATATCCTGACACAGAGTTTGTCTTCCAATGCCTGTCACTGTCTCAGTAACATCCTTCACACCTTCTTTAAGCCCCATTCAGGGTCCAGTTTAGACTCCCATTACATTCAGTCACCTGTCCCAGGTCCCCTAAAGCAACAATGTCACCGTTGGAGAGCCCGGCCAAGGCTGGGGGTGCCCCTCCTGTTGGCCTGGCCTCCAGGCCCTGCCCTTGGCTCCTGTTTTCTCATATCTCAGTCAGGCCCCGACTTGGATCGGGCCGCCACCTCTTTCCTCACAGGGTCCCATCGCCCAGTCGAGGGGGTTCATTCTCCCCAAACACAGCATCAGGAGTCGGGGGCTGACAGTCCCCACTGGGTCTCCTTCATGTGAGACCCTGTGCTGTTGAAAGAGCAGGCACCCTGCCCTCGGGGGTGGGGGACTGGGGGGCGACATGCGGCCCACGATGGGCAGGCGGGTCTCCGGGTGGGGCGAGCCAGTGTGCAAGGAGTTCCGCGGTGGGTTCTCCTCTCCAACGGCTTCTGTGCCCCTACCTCTCCCCGTGCCTCCCCTCGAAGACAGCGCGGTGCCCGGGATGGGAACCATGGGAGCCGTGTAGCCACCGCCCCCTGTACACACACACACACACGCACACGCACACGCACACGCACACGCTGCAGGGAAGCAGGACCTGAGTGCAGGGCTCTCAGCGGCCCTGAGCGCCCCGCCCGGAATCGGCCAGCCGAATGGACAGACCGGATCTCCCGGCCCGGACCATGCAGGACTCTCCTGACCTTGCTTGCAGTGTGGCCGCCTCCTTCTGGAAGCCTGGGAGGCTGGAATCAGTCCACTTCTTGTCTGTCCTGGCAGCAGACTGGGCTGCACTCTAAGAAGTTCGTGGCTCGCCCGTGGATCCTGACCATCAGGTCGCCAGAGAAATTGGGAACATTTCTGTTTTGCCTGTTGAAATGTTTAATGACAAAGATTTTGTTCAGTTTCCTGATGTGGGTGTCCAAAGATGAGAGACCCATGTGTGTGATCTGTACCCCCTATGAGATCAGCCCTAAGCTAGTTTAAACATGATCAAGTTGTGTCTACATGGTAGATTTAGACCTCTGCATGTCCTGTCTACTGATTATGTTTAGAGCTGACCATGTGTTGTCTACAATAAGAAGATTTAGACCTGACCATGTTCTGTGTACGCTAGGACTATGGGGACCTGGGTAGAGACCCGGCCTGGCCTCAGTACTGGGAAGCTCCGTGCCTGCATCTGAATGTCAGTGCTTAGATGTCTGGGGTCTGGAGCTGAGGTGGGCTTGACTACGTAACAGCCTCTCTTCTGAGTGTGGTGACCTGGTCCTCCCAAGGGTCAGTGCTATGGTCGGGGCCTTAGTCTTAATCCCTGCAAGGTTCACCTTCCCTGGGGCTCATGGAGAATCCTCGGGAGGACTACCTGGCAATAATTCCAATTTACCAGCACGTGCATGGTGCATAGGGAAGCAGGTTTAGCTGCTGAATTGATTGCAGGGCACGCAGATCGGGCAAAAGGCCGATGGGTGACAGCTGAGGCTGCTGCTGAGCTCTCCCTCCAGTCTACCGTCCCTACTCAGCAGAGTCCAGAGCTGCCCCTCGGCTTTCAGCCCTGCTGTCCTGTGAGTTTTCTCAACATGTAAGTGAGACGAGAAAGGACTCAGCATGCCAGCACCAGGGTCGTGTGTTCAACTCTAGTATGAAAGCTGTAAAAACAGTTAAAATCACACAGAACCAAAGTGAGAAGAGGAGGGCTCCACTGGGACAAGTGTGGGGAAAGGAGACCCACCTGACACTTTTTCCCATCCCAGGAGGTCCCAGGGACCCAGCTTGTTTCCACATTGGGGGAGCCCCCTGCAGAGCCATGGTGTCCTGACCAAGGGGACGTGTGACCCCAGGTGCAGGGTCTGGGGAGGTGAGGTCACCCTGGGACTGTGGACAGGTGACCCAGGTGGAGGGGTCTGGGGAGGTGGGTCACCCTGGTGAGTGTTGATGTGTGGCCCCAGGTATAGGGTGCGGGGACTGTGTGGGTCTCACCATACCTGCATGGGTCAGGATCACATGGATGGGGGTGATCCATCCGCATATGCGCTCTTTGCCTGCAGTGTGTCCTGTCCCCTTTGAGATTTCCAACCTCTGCATTAAGGGTGTTGTCCTGATTAACCTGTGGTTCCTTTTCTTCTCTTCATCTTGTCACAATCATATGAGATCAGGCATGTTTGAGTGGGTTGCTGCTCTGTGTTCCGGTGAGTGACAACACTTGGTGGTATCGTATTAATACTATAGCATATCATATATCTAATCTCTGGGGGTCACCACTGCCTGGGTCCCCCTGGACAGAGGTCAGGTGAGCACAGACTAGCCCCCCCTATGAATGGTCTCCCACGTGCTCTGTGAGGGTACCGTGATGGCCCCTAAGGTAGGGGACTGTGTCTGGGCCTCCGACATTTGTGATGAAGGGGAGTCGAAATGGAATCTCAATTAACAAGACATTATTTTAAGAATTTATTTTAAGTGAAATAAAACACACGTCACATACCCTTTACCATCATCACCATTTTAAGTGCACGTTTCTGAGGCATCAGATAGATTCACTTTCTCGTGGAGCCATCACCACCATCACTAGAACTTTTCGTCCTGCAAAACCAAAATTCCACAACCATGAAAGTCTCATTCCCCATTCCCTCCCACTGCCCCTGGCACCGATATCCACTTCAGTCCCTGAGTTGTCGACTGCAGGGCACCCACTGGAGTGGAATCCTGCAGTGTTTAATGACGGGTCATTTTGGAAGAGCTGACTTTCAGTCTGAAGCTCTGCCTGTTCGCATCTGAAGATTCTGCATTTAAGGAGAGGGTGTATGAGGAAGGGGGTGTATGCAGGACAAAGGTGTCCGGGGTGCAGGTGAGCCAGGACCTGACCAGCTGCCTTTTGGGTCCTCTGGTCCCATCTCTTGGTCTGTGCCTCATCTGCATCATCACTGTCCCCGCTGGCACCGCTGGGGTGTTGTTGTCTGAGTGAGAGTCCCCTGGTGCCCCTGCTCTCCTCCCCTCCTCCTGCTGGTTGCGGAGGGAACTGCTTGCTGTGTGGTCTCTACTCCTGAGGCATGAAGGACCCTGTAGCATGGACCTGCAGAGTGTGGGGTGTGGTCCCAAGAGCATGGGGCCCACATAGGACACGACATCGGGGCGTGACAAGGGCTAGGGCTGCCTCATCACTGACAGGGAATGTTGCCCAGATCCTGCTAGAGAGGGTGTGGTGGGTGGCCTGGGACCCTAGAGGCCCCATTCCTATATTGGAGCTTGGAGAGTGCTTCCCCATGGGCTGCAGATTCACCCCATATCTCAGCCATATCCCTCTGTCCTGTCTTTGAACTCAGGAAAACGAGCTCTCTTGTCCGCAACATAGGCCTGGTCCTGTTGATATTAGGATTCTTTAAGTTAGGCGTCCTGGGATAGCAGCTCCTTTTAGGCCTGAGAAGGAACAACTCCGGAGTGTACAACAATTTCAGATGAAACTAATATTCAATGACTATCCCTAACTACTCGGTTGTTGACTTCTATTAGTCATTATTCTCCTGGTTTTAGCTCTGATATGGGGATTACAGAGGAGTCAACATTTAAATCTTCGTAATCTGTGTATTTGTAGCTTCAGTATCATTACTGACCCATAGTTTTTTATGGTTTGGGAAGAGTTATTGATTTCATGTATCATGGAAAGGATTCACAATGATGATAGGGTAATTAAGATTACAATAATAGCTAGTAAATTGTTCACATTTTCTCTACCTGTGCATCTATTGTATGCATATGAGTTTAGATGTCAATATTAGTGAAATGATATAGAGGACTAGAGAACTTATTTTAAAAATCACTATTAATGTGTGATGAAGAAAATGTAAAAGTTCTTCCATAATCGGTGATGTTGTATCTTGAGAGCCTAGATGAAATTGATATGCCTTAGTCATATACAGGATTTTAGCCTATCATTTAACTTTGACAAAGCTACATCACTTTTTACTTTTATCTCATTTATTGAGGAAGACATAATTGTTATGGTGTTGGCTTGAAACTGGTTGAAAAGGACTTGAGTCCTTCCTTATTTTACATTTACATAGGTAGGATCTTGAAACGTAGGATATGGTGGAGGACATCCGTGTAACCATTCTAGGTTAGGAGTAGCAATTCCCACTGCTAAGACTTCTTGTTCAGACACAAATGCTTTTCAAAGTATGAAGATTACTAGCATTACTGCTTTTACTGAGATGAATGAGCCTAAAGACAAAATATTTCATGTTGTGTGTGCCTCAGGGTACTCAGACTAACGTAGTGACATCCCTGAGAGGCCACGAAAGTGCTGCAGGAAGTCATATTTACTACTACAAATATACTTGTGAAGTGAATTTTTGCTCATGCTGAGTTAACTGTATAACCTGAGAATAGTGGGAATCAGTGTAGAAAGCCTCCTATAATAGTGAAGACTGCTCCCATGGACATTAGGTCATGGAAGTGTGCTACTACATAGTATGTATCCTGGAGGAAAATGTCTGGGGATGAGTTGGCTAGGATGATTCCTGTCAAATCACCTACTGTAAAAAGAAAAACTAAAGCCTAAAACTCATAATATAGTGGGAGGTCATATAGTATTACCTCCGTGAACAGTTGCTAACCAGGGACTTCCCTGGTGACGCAGTGGTTAAGAATTCGTCTGCCAATGCAGGGGACACGGGTTCGAGCCCTTGTCTGGGAAGATTCCACATGCCGCGGAGCAAAAAGCCCGTGTGCCACAACTACTGAGCCTGCCCTCTAGAGCCCGCAAGCCACAACTACTGAAGCCCACGCGCCTAGAGTTCGTGCTCTGCAACAAGAGAAGCCACTGCAATGAAAGGGCCGCACACCGCAACGAAGAGTAGCTGCCGCTCACCGCAACCAGAGAAAGCCCATGCGCAGCAACCAAGACCCAACTCAGCCAAAAAAAAAAAAAAAAAAAAACAAAAGAAAAAGAAAAATTAAATAAAGAGTTGCTAATCAGCTAGATACTTTTACTCCTGTAGGGATAGAAGTAATTACGGTAGCTGATGCAAAGTATGCTCCTGAGTCCACAGCTATCCCTATGGTAAACATATGATGGGCCCACAAGAGAACTCCTAAAAAACCAGTGGACATGACTCATACTATTCCCAGATAGCTGAAAGGCAATTTTTGTCCTAAATAGTATGTAATGATATGTGAGTTTATAACAAACCCTGTTAGGCCATGAATACAGACTTCAGGGTGAGCAAAGTATCAAAAGAGGTGTTGGTATAGGATTCGGTCTCCTCCTGCAGGGTCAAAGAAAGTAGTGTTTAGATTTCTATCTCTTAACAGCATGGCAATTCTGGCTGCTTGGACTGAGATTGGTAATTATAGTAATATGGCTATAGTTGGGGAAGATTAAACAAATAATGGTGTTTGGTATTGGGATATGACTGCTGGTTTTGTATTAAAGACTACAGTAATAAAAGTAATAATACCAAGAGTTGAGGAGACACCTGCTAAATGTAAGGAGAAAACAGTTAGGTCGACAGTGGCTCCTGCATGGGCCAGATTGCAGGCTAGAGCTGAATACACCGTCCCACTGGTACCAGAACCAGCTTCTACTATTGGTGATATGAGTAGGAGTAAGAATGATGGGGGAAGTAGTCAAAAGTTTATATGATTTATTGGGGGAAATGCTACTTCAGGTGTCCGAGTTATTAGTGGCCCAAGTCAGTTTTCAAAGCCTGCAATCATAACGGGTACAGCTATAAAGAAAATTATTACAAGTGCAGGGACTGTTGTGACAACCTTACAGATTTGGGCATCTCCAAGTAGCGGTCCAGGTCAGCATAGCTCAGCCTGGATTAATATAATTAAGGTGCTGCCTGCCTACTCCAGCTCAAGCACCAAATAGTAAATATAAAATGCTGATATCTTTGTGATTTGTTGAAAATAATCAGCAGTGTATGAAGAGAGGTAAAATGACTGAGTTAGCATTAGACTGTAAATCTAAAGACAGAGATTGAGCCCTCTTTCTGGCAAACCCTGTGGTGAATCAACAAATTGAATTGTAACTTCAGAGAAGCAGCTCCAATTCTGCCAGTGATTATCCTGCCTTTTTTTTTTCTTTTTTTCTTTCTCAAATGAAGGAGAAGTAGACTGAAGCCAGTTGACTAGAGGATTTGCCTGTTAACTAAAGTTTCCTGGGGTTAAAACTCATCAATCTCGTAAAGATTTGGCTTCAATACAGTGTTTGCTTTACATTCAATTGATGTAGAATAAAGTCTTGCAATCCTTATTTTTAGGAATTAAGTAAATTTCACTTGTTTAGGGTTTTGAAAGCTCTTGGTCTGAACTAACCTAAATTCCTAGTCCAGCACCGATAGAATGGGTGTTGTGTGTAGTAACCGTGTGGGTATCATGATTGGTAATGATAGGAAGGTTATTTCTTTGTATGTTCAAATTGTTTTGTGTTTGTGTTGTTTAATGAAGGGAATATAGTTAGTGATGTGGAGTATGTTAGCTGCAAGTAGAAATATATGCTGAGGACTGCTATGATGGCTATTAGTGTTGGTAGAATGATGTTGTCGTTTTTGTTATCTCTTGGATAATTATTCATTTGGGTAGAAAGCCTGATAGTGATGGGCGATGTCCTAATGATACTATAATGGTGAGGAAAATGATTGTGATGGGAGGTGTTTTATCTCATGTGTGTGATAATGATACTCTTGTAGTACATGATCTGGGCATAAATAAGAAGAAGATAGTGTTGTTATGATATAAATTAGTATGTTTAGGATTGTTATAATCTGAATATACATTATAAGAGCTGTTATTCATCCTATATGGGCAATTGATGAGGAGGGTGTAATATTTTCCAGGTGAGTATGGCGAAGTCTGCCTCAGCCTCCAGCTATGATTTATAATATCACTATGATTAATAGTATATTTAGGTTGATGGATGGTGACATGTGGTATAAAACTGATAGGGGTGCAATTTTGTCATGTTGATAGCATCAGGTCTGCTGTTCATGGGATGCCTCGTGTGACTTCAGGCACTCAGAAGTGAAATGGGGAAAGTCCTACTTTTGTGACAAGGGCGATTGTCATGAGGGTGGATGCTGCTGGATTAAAGATTCTTGTTTTTCATTGTGCTCTTTGACCAGAGTATATTAGATTAATGATAATAGCCATTATAAGTAGTATTGATGTGGTGGACTGTTTTAGGAAATATTTGTTGGATGCTTCTGTAGCTTATGGGTTCATGTTTTTTATTAGAATGGGGATACCATTAACCAGTGTGAGCTGGTTATACAATTATATTTCCTGAGAAAATGGTCAGTAGAATGATGGTAAAAACAATGAGAGTTTATTAGCACAGGAAGGATATACAAAAATATTTTGGGGGTATGGGCCTGAAGCTTACTTAGAGAACTTTACTATATAGCATGTGGTGTAATGTGGTAGGTAGCATGGAGAATGTAAAATTATTAGGAAGAATTCAATTCCAGGAATAAGAGCATTGAAACCTCTATGATTTACTCTATCAAAGTAACTCTTTTGTCAGACATATTTCTTAAATTTGTGGTGGGTTGCCTGGTATGATGACAAGTAGTGAAAACTCTCATATACATAGGGTTAATGTTAGTCGTAAAAAAACTTTTCATAAGAGATGTATGCGTTGATCATATCAAAATTGTAGGTAGGAGGCTCAAATTCATAGAAAGGAGATTGTTAGATGTGTTTTAATGATGACTTGGGCTGTACATAATTCTGGCACCTAGGGATTGTCGAATGCTCCTAAAAATAGATTGCTGTGGAAATGTTTATTATAGGGAAATTGACATATTCTCCAGGAGGGACGGAGTGAATGGGCCTGCTACATTTTCTACATTGAAGACATATACAGGTTTTGATGCTACTTCCGTTAAATCAAGTGGGGCTTCATTGGATTTCTGCTACTGCGGAGATAATCAAATTCTGGGTAGGGGTCAGGAGAAAATTAGTCATAGGTGTTCTTGTGTAATAATTACTGTTGAAAGTGTAAATGATCCATTTATCCGTAAGACTGAGAATAGAATAACTGCTACATTACTTCATATGAGATGATTGTCTGTGCTATTGTTCCTAGAGCTCCAGTGAGTGAGTATTTTGAATGTGAAGTTCATCCAGATCTGAGGATGGAGTAAATGGCTAGGTGTGATATGGCTACTAGAAATAATATGCCTACATTTATATTAATTAGTGGATAAGATATGGGAAGAGGAATTCATGTTGTGAGAGCCGGGGTTAAGGCTAGCATTGGGGTTAAGGCTAGCAAGAGAAGCCACCGCAATGAGAAGCCCGCGCACCGCAACAAAGAGTAGCCCCCGCTTGCCGCAACTAGAGAAAGCCTGCGCATAGCAACGAAGACCCAACGCAGCCAAAAACAAATTAATTAATTAATTAGTTAACTATTTTAAACAAAAGTACTATATCCTTCTGTACAGCTTCTCTGGGAAGAACAGAGAGATGGCGTAGGAGAGTGAGAAAGACCGATATTTAGTGCACATCTCTCATGCAGGTGCTCTGCTGGCTCCGATAGATTTATCCCCACTTTACAAAGGAGGAAATAATCTCAGAGAGGTTTAGTAATTTTCCCAAAGCCAAACAGCTATGGAGTGGCAGAACCAAGATCTGAACCAAGTCTGTTACCTTCAAAGCCTAAGTCCTCATCACAACAAAACTCAATTAATATTTACATTTCTCGAATTACATTGCAACCTGGGGAGTTCTTGGCACAATCCTGAATAAGAGTGAGAAAGAAAGAAATAGCATTGTTCCTACAGTCAACCCAAATTTTTGGAGCAGCTGCTAGATGCCTGGCCCTTTTTGGGGTTCAGCAGTGATCAAGGCAGGAAGAGTCCTGCTTTCATGAACCACGTAGTGGGGAGGAGAGAAGGGTGCAACTTGGGTGAGGGATTTCACCTTGCTGGACCTCTGTTTTGTCATCTGGAAAATGGGATGGGTGTTCCTCATTTTCTGGGATTGTCCAGCCCTCACATTCTCTGATTCCATAAGAAGCATTTGTTTTCCTGTTTCTTTAAAATTCATTCAGGCCGTGAGCTGTGATGAATGTTGTTAGCTGCTCCCCAAATCACTCTATTCCCACCCTTTTCCTGTGATCAGGTCTTTCCCGAAACATGACTCACAGTCAGTCAAGTCACAGAACCTAAGGGGCACCCAGCAGAAAAATTCCAACCCTTGCTTCCCAGGAGCTCTGCGGTCTACCTGCCAGGTAAACTTAACTCACCTGGCACAAGGTGGCCATCCCTGGTTTCACATCAACATGATCTCAGGCACAAACCTCCTTGTTTTTCCATTTTGTCTTTAAGTTACTTGTTGAAACAACTGCACAGATATGACACAGATATAAAATCAGGCATCTTCTGCCCCCAGTGCCTACTAATAAATGATTTTCTGCCACTTTAATGATAAAGATAGCACATTTCAACATTCCGCTACCCTTATTATTTGTCATTTTTGTTGATATTTCTATTGACTACATCTTTCAATATTTTAACAATGGAACATTTATTTAGGGTGTTCCAGACCCAGCCTTTAGTGGTAAAGGTTTTGTTGTTATATTTCTATTATGTTTCCTTTAAAAATCATTATCCTATTTAAATGGCTTAAGTCAATTCTATAGGCATTTATCTTATGATATTGATGAAATTGATACATAGAGGGCAGTAGTACAAGTTGATTGGACTTGAGAACCTCTATTAGCACAGTTAAGTATAAATATTATCTATATGTAAACCAAAGTACAGGCCGAGTGAGATTCTCTGACTTTTTTCCACTGTCTGCCCCTCAAGCCTGTGAGAAATGGAATAGTTCTTGCCCTATCAGTAAACAAAGGATGTCACAGTCTTCAGCACTTGCAGCCCTCCAATGTGAGCCGGCGGGCCCTGAGGCACTCAGGATACGCAAATACAGAATGCAGGCCCCAGAGAGCTGAGGTGCATATCAAAGGAAGGAATTCAGTGAGCCCAGGCAAAGAAAAGTGCCGCATTCCTCACCTTGGGAGAGCTGGTTTTCCTTAGTTAACAATCACCTTTGGATGTTCCCCATTACCTGGGCCAGTCCCCTGCCCTGTCCCCTCCCCCCGGTACTTTAGCTCAGGGAGGAAGGAGCGCAGAGGGACTCGGCTGTATAAGGGGCCTGCGCGCCTCGGGAGGAGTTTTCAGCCGCTTTCGCCGCAGTCGGGAAGAGGGGCGCTGACGCTGCAGCCGGACCCTGCGCCTCCCTTGCCCCGTTTCCCCTCAGGACGCTCAGGACGACCCCCTCCTCACGCCCACCAGGCCTCGCGAGCCAGGACGAGGGCAGGGGCGAGAGGACGGACCGTAGTTCCCGGGGACCAGACGCTGGAGGCCGCTCTTTCTGCACAGCAGCGGCGGGTGGCAGCGAACCCCTGCCCCTCAGAAGCTGGTCTTGTGCTGCCGCCCGGGCACCGGACCAGGCGGAGGGTCGGCGCCCACTTACCCGGCCCGCCGTCCCCGCGACTGTCATGGCTTTGGCCGCCGGGGCACCTCCAGAGCCGGCAGCCTCAGTGAGGTCGCCCTCCCCTCGGGCTCCGGGGCAGTTCCGTGAAGGCGGAGGGAAGAGACCCCGCCTGAGCCGGGAGTTCCAGGTCTGAGGAAACGCGGGCTCTGTTCAGCGCGCAGTGGGTGGGAGCGCTCTGCCCCGAGGCCTTCTGGGAGTGAGCGGGGCGGCGGGGGAGGGAGCCGCCAGGAGCGCAGGGCCCCGTCGGGGGTCCTGGAGGGGCGGCCCGGCCTGGGGGCCATGCCCATTGTGGCCGCAGCCCAGGACTTTTTCCTGGAATCCTACACAAAAAAATTAGAAAGATACACAGTCTAATGTAAATACTCACAAATGATTGTTGCTGCTGTGCTCACTATTCTATTAAAGGTGTAAAATCCATAAAACACTTTAAGTTCAAAATTAAATATGAATTTTTACCTTTCTAATTATGTCTCTGATATTCACAGTTGTGGTTAATGAATCAGAGACTGTGGCATCACTAGTTAAAAATGAGCTTGTTAAAAAAATAGAACTCAGGCCCACAGGACCTACTGAATCACAATCTGCACGTTTACAATCTCCCCAGTGTACTCGTGTACCCATGAATAGTTGAAAGGTACATTTCTACCTCGACAGGTCTTTTCTCTATGAGAAATACACACATTTTATCCAGTTTGATATAAATAAAACACTCAAAAATGCATATGCCTGTGTTGAGACCATCATTTTATCATTTCTTTTCCAGACAAGTATAGTCTCTATACTGGTTTTGTGGCTCACATGCCATACTCTTTTCTTGTAGTTAGAAATAAGGTAGAGAAAGTTACTTTGTATAAAAAAATTTATATATATATATATATATATATATATATATATATATGTATTAGTGGATAATTGAAGACACTCTTCTAAATTAAAACCTTCTCTTAACTTGCTGTTTTCTTTTTTTTTTTTTTTTTTTTAATGGGATTTTCTTTTATTTTTATTTTTTTTATTTTTATTTTTTTTCACACACACACACTGTATTTTATTTTTACAAGAGATAAGTAGACTGACACCAAGCATTGTACATGGATGACCACAACAAAAACAACAATGATTGCAATTACCAAACATGAAACACACTCATCCTATGTCATAATATTGACATTCAGTCCAGTTATCCTCCACTGTAACAGCTCCTTTACTTTGCAGTGAAAATTAATTTGTATATTCTTTGCCTCTGAATCCTTGTGGGATTTTTTTTTTTTTAATTCAGACAGAAAGTCACAAAAATTATACTCATCCTCATCAGTTCACTCAGTCCCATGTAATTAATTGTTTTTTGTCATCTTGATCTTTTGTTAGCACTTTTATGAGTTCATCAGTTTTTCATCAGAGTTCTGAAAATGCTTATTCATTCAGTTCAGCAGTACAGTCAGTTACCAGAAACCTGTACTTGTCAGAGTCTTTTCCATGAATTTCTTAAAGATGAAACCCTTTTATAGGAACATATTTGCAAAATCATCAGAGTACACCCAGAACTGTCTGTAAATGACAAAAGACTTAAAAATGACCACGGTTAAAGATTTGATGAAAGTTCATAATAATGCAGTTGACAAGAAAATTAGTTATTTCTGCGATATACATTTTAAAGTAATAACTAGGATTATTACTTATAACATTATACCAGAACATATAAGATTTTTAGAAATTTCATGTAATGTCTGAAACATTTATATTAACATATTTCCATACATATTTCCATACAAATACAAATATAAGATTTTTAGAAATTTCATGTAATGTCTGAAACATTTATATTAACATATTTCGATACAAATAACCCAATGAAAGTTTAGTATTAGTTGTTTTGTTTGTTTTTTTATACTGCAGGTTCTTATTAGGCATCAATTTTATACATATCAGTGTATACATGTCAATCCCAATCGCCCAATTCAGCACACCACCATCCCCACCTCACCGCAGTTTTCCCCCCTTGGGTCATATTATGAACTCTTCCCGTGGCCACATGGCATGTGTACGTTTAATTTCAGGGACTGCTGACATTCCAGGATGTGGCCATAGATTTCTGTCAAGAGGAGTGAGAATGCCTGGACCAAGATCAATGGGAATTGTACAGGGATGTGATGTTAGAGAAGTATAGGAACCTGCTCTCCTTGGGTGAGGATACCTTCCTTCCAGAATTCCTTATCCAACCACAGGGTTTGGAGTCCTTCATTTGTAGAATGTCTCCTGGAATCTTCTGCTTCCTACAATAGGGTTTCAGATTGCAACGTTTCAGGAAAGATTGGGAGTTTGTGGGTATAATTTTTCTTATTCTTTTAAAATTGCAGCCTCCCTTTTAATATACTTTGTAACTGCTTGGGATGTGTCTATATGAACTGTGTACTATATGCTTCTGTTATAGTCCTTACAATATTTCATTGTCTTATTTTCTCTAACAATTTTCCATGGATGCTTTGGGCTTAAGGTATATTAAAAGGGAGACTGCGAATCTGGGACTTCCCTGGTGATGCAGTGATTAAGAATTCGCCTGCCAATGCAGGGGACCCGGTTCGATCCCCGGTCCGGGAAGATCTCACGTGCCACGGAACAACTAAGCCAGTGGGCCACAACTACTGAGTCTGCACGCCGCAACTACTGAAGCCGGTGTGTCTTGAGCCAGTGCGCCATTTATCTTTTGAGAATAAAACCACTTCTGAGTGATTAAAATTTAGGCCAGCTAGTCAAAATGCTTTATCACCTGTTCTTCTAAAACACTGGTCAATGGAACAAGTTTTACTAGGGATAACAGTGTAATTGTATTCTGGAGTTCATATGGGCAATATGGTTTATGACCTTGATGCTGGATCACGACATTTCAAAGGTATAACTGCTATTAATTGTCTGTTTGTTCAACGATTAAAGTCTCACGTGATCTGAGTTCAGACTGGAGTCATCCTGGTTGGTTTCTGTCTATTGCAGATTTCTTCCAGTATGAAAGGACAAGAGCAATACGGCTTCCTTTACAAAATGTCTTCAAACTAAATGATGATATAATCTACATTCAATTAATTTATACATACCCTACTGTAGAACAGGGTTGGTTACGCTGGCAGAGCCCGGTAATTATGTAAAACTGAAACTTTTACTGCACTGGTTCAAGTCCTCTTCCTAAGAATATGTTTATAATCAACATTCTTTCACAAATTACCCAATTTAATTCACCATAGCATTCCTCATATTAACTAAATGGAAAATCCTAGGCTATATACAAATCCAGAAAGGGCCAAAAATCATCAGCCCCCATGGAAGATTACAACCCATTGCTGAGGCATTCAAATTACTTATTAAAGAACCACTATGTCCATCAACATCATCAATTTATATATTATTGCCCCAATGCTAGCCTTAACCCTGGCTCTCACAACATGAATTCCTCTTCCCATATCTTATCCACTAATTAGTATAAATGTAGGCATATTATTTCTATTAGCCATATCACACCTAGCCATTTATTCCATCCTCAGATCTGGATGAACTTCACATTCCAAATACTCACTCACTGGAGCTCCAGGAACAATAGCACAGACGATCATCTCATATGAAGTAATGTAGCAGTTATTCTATTCTCAGTCTTACTGGTAAATGGATCATTTACACTTTCAACAGTAATTATTACACAAGAACACCTATGACTAATTTTCTCCTGACCCCTACCCAGAATTTGATTATCTCCGCAGTAGCAGAAATCCAGTGAAGCCCCACTTGATTTAACAGAAGTAGAATCAAAACCTGTACATGTCTTCAATGTAGAAAATGTAGCAGGCCCATTCACCCCGTCCTTCCTAGAGAATATGTCAATTTCCCTATAATAAACGTTTCCACAGCAATCTATTTTTAGGAGCATTCGACAATCCCTAGGTGCCAGAATTATAGATTCTTTCATCTTGTAAATATAGTTTTCTTTAAAAAATAATTTTTATAGTTTTACTACCTTTAAACAAAATGTACTCCATTGCTGTGGAATATTCCTTCATAGGAGCGTGCATGGTTCATTTCTGCATCCGTCTGTGATGGCCTTCAGGTTCCTTCAGGTTTGGCTCCTGTGGCTGCAAGTCCATGTCCGTGTGTCCTGGTGCAGGGCTGCTGGGTTTGTGTTCAACTGGGAGGAGCACTGTGGGTCTCTGTGCACGGACTTTGCTATCTGAGGCCCGATTGCTTCAGAAGTGGTTGCATCCCCCCGTTGCGTACCAGGCTTTCCATTGCTCCACATCCTGCGGATATTTGATACTATGTCTTTCATGTCTGCCATTCTGGTAGGTGTATGCACAGTATTTTGCTTATGGCTTTAATCCCTCTGTTGTTAGTGAAGTTGTGCATTTTGTGGTATTCATGGACTATTTCCTGTTGTTTTTTGAAAAGTTTTAAAAATTGTGGTCTGGTACACATAACATAAAATGTACTATCTTAACCATTTTTAAGTGCACATTTCAGGGTCAGGAAGTAATTCACACTGTTGTGCAAACCTGACCACCATCATCCTCCAGAACTTTTTCATCTTGCACAATTGAAACAGTCCCCATTAAACACTCACTCCCCATTGTCCCTCCCTCAGCCTCTGGCCCTCAACATCCTACTTTATGTCTCTATATTTCCGACTGCTCTAGGGGCCTTGTATGAGTGGATCAAGCACTGTTTGTTTTTTTGTGTCTAGCTTACATCACTGAGCATAATGCCCTCAAGGTTCATCCCTGCTGCATCCTGTGTCAGAATTGACTTCCTTTTTAGGCTGAATAGCATTCCCTTGTATTGATGGACCGTGTTTTTCTTCTCCATTCATCCATTAGTGGACACATGTAATATCTACATTCATTTCTACTGTCATAATATTTGTGGAATAAAATCAGAAAGTCCTATGAATCAAAAGTCATTTGCCATTAACTTTTTTCTTAAACTTTTTGTTGTGGAAAACATCAAGGCTAAGAAAAGGGAAAAATACATGTCAGCTTCACTTGTGTTCAGGAATTAATGCTTTACGGATTCACTTTATTCCCTGTGTGTGTGCTATGCGTTTGCATGTGTCTGTTTGCATACATATGCTGTGCATGTGCATAGGTATGTGAACTTGCACACATTAGTGTGTGCATGGGCATATGGGTGCATGTGTGTTCACATGCTAGTGTGTGAATATATTTGTGCTGTGCACGTGCATATGTTTGTGTGTGTGCTGTGCCTGCCTGTGCGCACACCTGTGTGTTTGCTGGAACCACTTGCAAGTTGGCTGCAGAATGAATTGTGCCCCAGATATATCCGCACGCAGCTGCTCTAACAATCCTGCGTAGCCACGTAAAGGTCACAGATCTCAGGGATTTAAATGGATGGAGCAGGATATCCTGACACAGAGTTTGTCTTCCAATGCCTGTCACTGTCTCAGTAACATCCTTCACACCTTCTTTAAGCCCCATTCAGGGTCCAGTTTAGACTCCCATTACATTCAGTCACCTGTCCCAGGTCCCCTAAAGCAACAATGTCACCGTTGGAGAGCCCGGCCAAGGCTGGGGGTGCCCCTCCTGTTGGCCTGGCCTCCAGGCCCTGCCCTTGGCTCCTGTTTTCTCATATCTCAGCCAGGCCCCGACTTGGATCGGGCCGCCACCTCTTTCCTCACAGGGTCCCATCGCCCAGTCGAGGGGGTTCATTCTCCCCAAACACAGCATCAGGAGTCGGGGGCTGACAGTCCCCACTGGGTCTCCTTCATGTGAGACCCTGTGCTGTTGAAAGAGCAGGCACCCTGCCCTCGGGGGTGGGGGACTGGGGGGCGACATGCGGCCCACGATGGGCAGGCGGGTCTCCGGGTGGGGCGAGCCAGTGTGCAAGGAGTTCCGCGGTGGGTTCTCCTCTCCAACGGCTTCTGTGCCCCTACCTCTCCCCGTGCCTCCCCTCGAAGACAGCGCGGTGCCCGGGATGGGAACCATGGGAGCCGTGTAGCCACCGCCCCCTGTACACACACACACACACGCACACGCACACGCACACGCACACGCTGCAGGGAAGCAGGACCTGAGTGCAGGGCTCTCAGCGGCCCTGAGCGCCCCGCCCGGAATCGGCCAGCCGAATGGACAGACCGGATCTCCCGGCCCGGACCATGCAGGACTCTCCTGACCTTGCTTGCAGTGTGGCCGCCTCCTTCTGGAAGCCTGGGAGGCTGGAATCAGTCCACTTCTTGTCTGTCCTGGCAGCAGACTGGGCTGCACTCTAAGAAGTTCGTGGCTCGCCCGTGGATCCTGACCATCAGGTGGCCAGAGAAATTGGGAACATTTCTGTTTTGCCTGTTGAAATGTTTAATGACAAAGATTTTGTTCAGTTTCCTGATGTGGGTGTCCAAAGATGAGAGACCCATGTGTGTGATCTGTACCCCCTATGAGATCAGCCCTAAGCTAGTTTAAACATGATCAAGTTGTGTCTACATGGTAGATTTAGACCTCTGCATGTCCTGTCTACTGATTATGTTTAGAGCTGACCATGTGTTGTCTACAATAAGAAGATTTAGACCTGACCATGTTCTGTGTACGCTAGGACTATGGGGACCTGGGTAGAGACCCGGCCTGGCCTCAGTACTGGGAAGCTCCGTGCCTGCATCTGAATGTCAGTGCTTAGATGTCTGGGGTCTGGAGCTGAGGTGGGCTTGACTACGTAACAGCCTCTCTTCTGAGTGTGGTGACCTGGTCCTCCCAAGGGTCAGTGCTATGGTCGGGGCCTTAGTCTTAATCCCTGCAAGGTTCACCTTCCCTGGGGCTCATGGAGAATCCTCGGGAGGACTACCTGGCAATAATTCCAATTTACCAGCACGTGCATGGTGCATAGGGAAGCAGGTTTAGCTGCTGAATTGATTGCAGGGCACGCAGATCGGGCAAAAGGCCGATGGGTGACAGCTGAGGCTGCTGCTGAGCTCTCCCTCCAGTCTACCGTCCCTACTCAGCAGAGTCCAGAGCTGCCCCTCGGCTTTCAGCCCTGCTGTCCTGTGAGTTTTCTCAACATGTAAGTGAGACGAGAAAGGACTCAGCATGCCAGCACCAGGGTCGTGTGTTCAACTCTAGTATGAAAGCTGTAAAAACAGTTAAAATCACACAGAACCAAAGTGAGAAGAGGAGGGCTCCACTGGGACAAGTGTGGGGAAAGGAGACCCACCTGACACTTTTTCCCATCCCAGGAGGTCCCAGGGACCCAGCTTGTTTCCACATTGGGGGAGCCCCCTGCAGAGCCATGGTGTCCTGACCAAGGGGACGTGTGACCCCAGGTGCAGGGTCTGGGGAGGTGAGGTCACCCTGGGACTGTGGACAGGTGACCCAGGTGGAGGGGTCTGGGGAGGTGGGTCACCCTGGTGAGTGTGGATGTGTGGCCCCAGGTATAGGGTGCGGGGACTGTGTGGGTCTCACCATACCTGCATGGGTCAGGATCACATGGATGGGGGTGATCCATCCGCATATGCGCTCTTTGCCTGCAGTGTGTCCTGTCCCCTTTGAGATTTCCAACCTCTGCATTAAGGGTGTTGTCCTGATTAACCTGTGGTTCCTTTTCTTCTCTTCATCTTGTCACAATCATATGAGGTCAGGCATGTTTGAGTGGGTTGCTGCTCTGTGTTCCGGTGAGTGACAACACTTGGTGGTATCGTATTAATACTATAGAATATCATATATCTAATCTCTGGGGGTCACCACTGCCTGGGTCCCCCTGGACAGAGGTCAGGTGAGCACAGACTAGCCCCCCCTATGAATGGTCTCCCACGTGCTCTGTGAGGGTACCGTGATGGCCCCTAAGGTAGGGGACTGTGTCTGGGCCTCCGACATTTGTGATGAAGGGGAGTCGAAATGGAATCTCAATTAACAAGACATTATTTTAAGAATTTATTTTAAGTGAAATAAAACACACGTCACATACCCTTTACCATCATCACCATTTTAAGTGCACGTTTCTGAGGCATCAGATAGATTCACTTTCTCGTGGAGCCATCACCACCATCACTAGAACTTTTCGTCCTGCAAAACCAAAATTCCACAACCATGAAAGTCTCATTCCCCATTCCCTCCCACTGCCCCTGGCACCGATATCCACTTCAGTCCCTGAGTTGTCGACTGCAGGGCACCCACTGGAGTGGAATCCTGCAGTGTTTAATGACGGGTCATTTTGGAAGAGCTGACTTTCAGTCTGAAGCTCTGCCTGTTCGCATCTGAAGATTCTGCATTTAAGGAGAGGGTGTATGAGGAAGGGGGTGTATGCAGGACAAAGGTGTCCGGGGTGCAGGTGAGCCAGGACCTGACCAGCTGCCTTTTGGGTCCTCTGGTCCCATCTCTTGGTCTGTGCCTCATCTGCATCATCACTGTCCCCGCTGGCACCGCTGGGGTGTTGTTGTCTGAGTGAGAGTCCCCTGGTGCCCCTGCTCTCCTCCCCTCCTCCTGCTGGTTGCGGAGGGAACTGCTTGCTGTGTGGTCTCTACTCCTGAGGCATGAAGGACCCTGTAGCATGGACCTGCAGAGTGTGGGGTGTGGTCCCAAGAGCATGGGGCCCACATAGGACACGACATCGGGGCGTGACAAGGGCTAGGGCTGCCTCATCACTGACAGGGAATGTTGCCCAGATCCTGCTAGAGAGGGTGTGGTGGGTGGCCTGGGACCCTAGAGGCCCCATTCCTATATTGGAGCTTGGAGAGTGCTTCCCCATGGGCTGCAGATTCACCCCATATCTCAGCCATATCCCTCTGTCCTGTCTTTGAACTCAGGAAAACGAGCTCTCTTGTCCGCAACATAGGCCTGGTCCTGTTGATATTAGGATTCTTTAAGTTAGGCGTCCTGGGATAGCAGCTCCTTTTAGGCCTGAGAAGGAACAACTCCGGAGTGTACAACAATTTCAGATGAAACTAATATTCAATGACTATCCCTAACTACTCGGTTGTTGACTTCTATTAGTCATTATTCTCCTGGTTTTAGCTCTGATATGGGGATTACAGAGGAGTCAACATTTAAATCTTCGTAATCTGTGTATTTGTAGCTTCAGTATCATTACTGACCCATAGTTTTTTATGGTTTGGGAAGAGTTATTGATTTCATGTATCATGGAAAGGATTCACAATGATGATAGGGTAATTAAGATTACAATAATAGCTAGTAAATTGTTCACATTTTCTCTACCTGTGCATCTATTGTATGCATATGAGTTTAGATGTCAATATTAGTGAAATGATATAGAGGACTAGAGAACTTATTTTAAAAATCACTATTAATGTGTGATGAAGAAAATGTAAAAGTTCTTCCATAATCGGTGATGTTGTATCTTGAGAGCCTAGATGAAATTGATATGCCTTAGTCATATACAGGATTTTAGCCTATCATTTAACTTTGACAAAGCTACATCACTTTTTACTTTTATCTCATTTATTGAGGAAGACATAATTGTTATGGTGTTGGCTTGAAACTGGTTGAAAAGGACTTGAGTCCTTCCTTATTTTACATTTACATAGGTAGGATCTTGAAACGTAGGATATGGTGGAGGACATCCGTGTAACCATTCTAGGTTAGGAGTAGCAATTCCCACTGCTAAGACTTCTTGTTCAGACACAAATGCTTTTCAAAGTATGAAGATTACTAGCATTACTGCTTTTACTGAGATGAATGAGCCTAAAGACAAAATATTTCATGTTGTGTGTGCCTCAGGGTACTCAGACTAACGTAGTGACATCCCTGAGAGGCCACGAAAGTGCTGCAGGAAGTCATATTTACTACTACAAATATACTTGTGAAGTGAATTTTTGCTCATGCTGAGTTAACTGTATAACCTGAGAATAGTGGGAATCAGTGTAGAAAGCCTCCTATAATAGTGAAGACTGCTCCCATGGACATTAGGTCATGGAAGTGTGCTACTACATAGTATGTATCCTGGAGGAAAATGTCTGGGGATGAGTTGGCTAGGATGATTCCTGTCAAATCACCTACTGTAAAAAGAAAAACTAAAGCCTAAAACTCATAATATAGTGGGAGGTCATATAGTATTACCTCCGTGAACAGTTGCTAACCAGGGACTTCCCTGGTGACGCAGTGGTTAAGAATTCGTCTGCCAATGCAGGGGACACGGGTTCGAGCCCTTGTCTGGGAAGATTCCACATGCCGCGGAGCAAAAAGCCCGTGTGCCACAACTACTGAGCCTGCCCTCTAGAGCCCGCAAGCCACAACTACTGAAGCCCACGCGCCTAGAGTTCGTGCTCTGCAACAAGAGAAGCCACTGCAATGAAAGGGCCGCACACCGCAACGAAGAGTAGCTGCCGCTCACCGCAACCAGAGAAAGCCCATGCGCAGCAACCAAGACCCAACTCAGCCAAAAAAAAAAAAAAAAAAAACAAAAGAAAAAGAAAAATTAAATAAAGAGTTGCTAATCAGCTAGATACTTTTACTCCTGTAGGGATAGAAGTAATTACGGTAGCTGATGCAAAGTATGCTCCTGAGTCCACAGCTATCCCTATGGTAAACATATGATGGGCCCACAAGAGAACTCCTAAAAAACCAGTGGACATGACTCATACTATTCCCAGATAGCTGAAAGGCAATTTTTGTCCTAAATAGTATGTAATGATATGTGAGTTTATAACAAACCCTGTTAGGCCATGAATACAGACTTCAGGGTGAGCAAAGTATCAAAAGAGGTGTTGGTATAGGATTCGGTCTCCTCCTGCAGGGTCAAAGAAAGTAGTGTTTAGATTTCTATCTCTTAACAGCATGGCAATTCTGGCTGCTTGGACTGAGATTGGTAATTATAGTAATATGGCTATAGTTGGGGAAGATTAAACAAATAATGGTGTTTGGTATTGGGATATGACTGCTGGTTTTGTATTAAAGACTACAGTAATAAAAGTAATAATACCAAGAGTTGAGGAGACACCTGCTAAATGTAAGGAGAAAACAGTTAGGTCGACAGTGGCTCCTGCATGGGCCAGATGGCAGGCTAGAGCTGAATACACCGTCCCACTGGTACCAGAACCAGCTTCTACTATTGGTGATATGAGTAGGAGTAAGAATGATGGGGGAAGTAGTCAAAAGTTTATATGATTTATTGGGGGAAATGCTACTTCAGGTGTCCGAGTTATTAGTGGCCCAAGTCAGTTTTCAAAGCCTGCAATCATAACGGGTACAGCTATAAAGAAAATTATTACAAGTGCAGGGACTGTTGTGACAACCTTACAGATTTGGGCATCTCCAAGTAGCGGTCCAGGTCAGCATAGCTCAGCCTGGATTAATATAATTAAGGTGCTGCCTGCCTACTCCAGCTCAAGCACCAAATAGTAAATATAAAATGCTGATATCTTTGTGATTTGTTGAAAATAATCAGCAGTGTATGAAGAGAGGTAAAATGACTGAGTTAGCATTAGACTGTAAATCTAAAGACAGAGATTGAGCCCTCTTTCTGGCAAACCCTGTGGTGAATCAACAAATTGAATTGTAACTTCAGAGAAGCAGCTCCAATTCTGCCAGTGATTATCCTGCCTTTTTTTTTTCTTTTTTTCTTTCTCAAATGAAGGAGAAGTAGACTGAAGCCAGTTGACTACAGGATTTGCCTGTTAACTAAAGTTTCCTGGGGTTAAAACTCATCAATCTCGTAAAGATTTGGCTTCAATACAGTGTTTGCTTTACATTCAATTGATGTAGAATAAAGTCTTGCAATCCTTATTTTTAGGAATTAAGTAAATTTCACTTGTTTAGGGTTTTGAAAGCTCTTGGTCTGAACTAACCTAAATTCCTAGTCCAGCACCGATAGAATGGGTGTTGTGTGTAGTAACCGTGTGGGTATCATGATTGGTAATGATAGGAAGGTTATTTCTTTGTATGTTCAAATTGTTTTGTGTTTGTGTTGTTTAATGAAGGGAATATAGTTAGTGATGTGGAGTATGTTAGCTGCAAGTAGAAATATATGCTGAGGACTGCTATGATGGCTATTAGTGTTGGTAGAATGATGTTGTCGTTTTTGTTATCTCTTGGATAATTATTCATTTGGGTAGAAAGCCTGATAGTGATGGGCGATGTCCTAATGATACTATAATGGTGAGGAAAATGATTGTGATGGGAGGTGTTTTATCTCATGTGTGTGATAATGATACTCTTGTAGTACATGATCTGGGCATAAATAAGAAGAAGATAGTGTTGTTATGATATAAATTAGTATGTTTAGGATTGTTATAATCTGAATATACATTATAAGAGCTGTTATTCATCCTATATGGGCAATTGATGAGGAGGGTGTAATATTTTCCAGGTGAGTATGGCGAAGTCTGCCTCAGCCTCCAGCTATGATTTATAATATCACTATGATTAATAGTATATTTAGGTTGATGGATGGTGACATGTGGTATAAAACTGATAGGGGTGCAATTTTGTCATGTTGATAGCATCAGGTCTGCTGTTCATGGGATGCCTCGTGTGACTTCAGGCACTCAGAAGTGAAATGGGGAAAGTCCTACTTTTGTGACAAGGGCGATTGTCATGAGGGTGAATGCTGCTGGATTAAAGATTCTTGTTTTTCATTGTGCTCTTTGACCAGAGTATATTAGATTAATGATAATAGCCATTATAAGTAGTATTGATGTGGTGGACTGTTTTAGGAAATATTTGTTGGATGCTTCTGTAGCTTATGGGTTCATGTTTTTTATTAGAATGGGGATACCATTAACCAGTGTGAGCTGGTTATACAATTATATTTCCTGAGAAAATGGTCAGTAGAATGATGGTAAAAACAATGAGAGTTTATTAGCACAGGAAGGATATACAAAAATATTTTGGGGGTATGGGCCTGAAGCTTACTTAGAGAACTTTACTATATAGCATGTGGTGTAATGTGGTAGGTAGCATGGAGAATGTAAAATTATTAGGAAGAATTCAATTCCAGGAATAAGAGCATTGAAACCTCTATGATTTACTCTATCAAAGTAACTCTTTTGTCAGACATATTTCTTAAATTTGTGGTGGGTTGCCTGGTATGATGACAAGTAGTGAAAACTCTCATATACATAAGGTTAATGTTAGTCGTAAAAAAACTTTTCATAAGAGATGTATGCGTTGATCATATCAAAATTGTAGGTAGGAGGCTCAAATTCATAGAAAGGAGATTGTTAGATGTGTTTTAATGATGACTTGGGCTGTACATAATTCTGGCACCTAGGGATTGTCGAATGCTCCTAAAAATAGATTGCTGTGGAAATGTTTATTATAGGGAAATTGACATATTCTCCAGGAGGGACGGAGTGAATGGGCCTGCTACATTTTCTACATTGAAGACATATACAGGTTTTGATGCTACTTCCGTTAAATCAAGTGGGGCTTCATTGGATTTCTGCTACTGCGGAGATAATCAAATTCTGGGTAGGGGTCAGGAGAAAATTAGTCATAGGTGTTCTTGTGTAATAATTACTGTTGAAAGTGTAAATGATCCATTTATCCGTAAGACTGAGAATAGAATAACTGCTACATTACTTCATATGAGATGATTGTCTGTGCTATTGTTCCTAGAGCTCCAGTGAGTGAGTATTTTGAATGTGAAGTTCATCCAGATCTGAGGATGGAGTAAATGGCTAGGTGTGATATGGCTACTAGAAATAATATGCCTACATTTATATTAATTAGTGGATAAGATATGGGAAGAGGAATTCATGTTGTGAGAGCCGGGGTTAAGGCTAGCATTGGGGTTAAGGCTAGCAAGAGAAGCCACCGCAATGAGAAGCCCGCGCACCGCAACAAAGAGTAGCCCCCGCTTGCCGCAACTAGAGAAAGCCTGCGCATAGCAACGAAGACCCAACGCAGCCAAAAACAAATTAATTAATTAATTAGTTAACTATTTTAAACAAAAGTACTATATCCTTCTGTACAGCTTCTCTTGGGAAGAACAGAGAGATGGCGTAGGAGAGTGAGAAAGACCGATATTTAGTGCACATCTCTCATGCAGGTGCTCTGCTGGCTCAGATAGATTTATCCCCACTTTACAAAGGAGGAAATAATCTCAGAGAGGTTTAGTAATTTTCCCAAAGCCAAACAGCTATGGAGTGGCAGAACCAAGATCTGAACCAAGTCTGTTACCTTCAAAGCCTAAGTCCTCATCACAACAAAACTCAATTAATATTTACATTTCTCGAATTACATTGCAACCTGGGGAGTTCTTGGCACAATCCTGAATAAGAGTGAGAAAGAAAGAAATAGCATTGTTCCTACAGTCAACCCAAATTTTTGGAGCAGCTGCTAGATGCCTGGCCCTTTTTGGGGTTCAGCAGTGATCAAGGCAGGAAGAGTCCTGCTTTCATGAACCACGTAGTGGGGAGGAGAGAAGGGTGCAACTTGGGTGAGGGATTTCACCTTGCTGGACCTCTGTTTTGTCATCTGGAAAATGGGATGGGTGTTCCTCATTTTCTGGGATTGTCCAGCCCTCACATTCTCTGATTCCATAAGAAGCATTTGTTTTCCTGTTTCTTTAAAATTCATTCAGGCCGTGAGCTGTGATGAATGTTGTTAGCTGCTCCCCAAATCACTCTATTCCCACCCTTTTCCTGTGATCAGGTCTTTCCCGAAACATGACTCACAGTCAGTCAAGTCACAGAACCTAAGGGGCACCCAGCAGAAAAATTCCAACCCTTGCTTCCCAGGAGCTCTGCGGTCTACCTGCCAGGTAAACTTAACTCACCTGGCACAAGGTGGCCATCCCTGGTTTCACATCAACATGATCTCAGGCACAAACCTCCTTGTTTTTCCACTTTGTCTTTAAGTTACTTGTTGAAACAACTGCACAGATATGACACAGATATAAAATCAGGCATCTTCTGCCCCCAGTGCCTACTAATAAATGATTTTCTGCCACTTTAATGATAAAGATAGAACATTTCAACATTCTGCTACCCTTATTATTTGTCATTTTTGTTGATATTTCTATTGACTACATCTTTCAATATTTTAACAATGGAACATTTATTTAGGGTGTTCCAGACCCAGCCTTTAGTGGTAAAGGTTTTGTTGTTATATTTCTATTATGTTTCCTTTAAAAATCATTATCCTATTTAAATGGATTAAGTCAATTCTATAGGCATTTATCTTATGATATTGATGAAATTGATACATAGAGGGCAGTAGTACAAGTTGATTGGACTTGAGAACCTCTATTAGCACAGTTAAGTATAAATATTATCTATATGTAAACCAAAGTACAGGCCGAGTGAGATTCTCTGACTTTTTTCCACTGTCTGCCCCTCAAGCCTGTGAGAAATGGAATAGTTCTTGCCCTATCAGTAAACAAAGGATGTCACAGTCTTCAGCACTTGCAGCCCTCCAATGTGAGCCGGCGGGCCCTGAGGCACTCAGGATATGCAAATACAGAATGCAGGCCCCAGAGAGCTGAGGTGCATATCAAAGGAAGGAATTCAGTGAGCCCAGGCAAAGAAAAGCGCCGCATTCCTCACCTTGGGAGAGCTGGTTTTCCTTAGTTAACAATCACCTTTGGATGTTCCCCATTACCTGCGCCAGTCCCCTGCCCTGTCCCCTCCCCCCGGTACTTTAGCTCAGGGAGGAAGGAGCGCAGAGGGACTCGGCTGTATAAGGGGCCTGCGCGCCTCGGGAGGAGTTTTCAGCCGCTTTCGCCGCAGTCGGGAAGAGGGGCGCTGACGCTGCAGCCGGACCCTGCGCCTCCCTTGCCCCGCTTCCCCTCAGGACGCTCAGGCCGACCCCCTCCTCACGCCCACCAGGCCTCGCGAGCCAGGACGAGGGCAGGGGCGAGAGGACGGACCGTAGTTCCCGGGGACCAGACGCTGGAGGCCGCTCTTTCTGCACAGCAGCGGCGGGTGGCAGCGAACCCCTGCCCCTCAGAAGCTGGTCTTGTGCTGCCGCCCGGGCACCGGACCAGGCGGAGGGTCGGCGCCCACTTACCCGGCCCGCCGTCCCCGCGACTGTCATGGCTTTGGCCGCCGGGGCACCTCCAGAGCCGGCAGCCTCAGTGAGGTCGCCCTCCCCTCGGGCTCCGGGGCAGTTCCGTGAAGGCGGAGGGAAGAGACCCCGCCCGAGCCGGGAGTTCCAGCTCTGAGGAAACGCGGGCTCTGTTCAGCGCGCAGTGGGTGGGCGCGCTCTGCCCCGAGGCCTTCCGGGAGGGAGCGGGGCGGCGGGGGAGGGAGCCGCCAGGAGCGCAGGGCCCCGTCGGGGGTCCTGGAGGGGCGGCCCGGCCTGAGGGCCATGCTCATTGTGGCCGCAGCCCAGGACTTTTTCCTGGAATCCTACACAAAAAAATTAGAAAGATACACAGTCTAAAGTAAATACTCACAAATGATTGTTGCTGCTGTGCTCACTATTCTATTTAAGGGGTAAAATCCATAAAACACTTTAAGTTCAAAATTAAATATGAATTTTTACCTTTCTAATTATGTCTCTGATATTCACAGTTGTGGTTAATGAATCAGAGACTGTGGCATCACTAGTTAAAAATGAGCTTGTTAAAAAAATAGAACTCAGGCCCACCGGACCTACTGAATCACAATCTGCACTTTTACAATCTCCCCAGTGTACTCGTGTACCCATGAATAGTTGAAAGGTACATTTCTACCTCGACAGGTCTTTTCTCTATGAGAAATACACACATTTTATCCAGTTTGATATAAATAAAACACTCAAAAATGCATATGCCTGTGTTGAGACCATCATTTTATCATTTCTTTTCCAGACAAGTATAGTCTCTATACTGGTTTTGTGGCTCACATGCCATACTCTTTTCTTGTAGTTAGAAATAAGGTAGAGAAAGTTACTTTGTATAAAAAAATTTATATATATATATATATATATATATATATATATATATATATATATGTATTAGTGGATAATTGAAGACACTCTTCTAAATTAAAACCTTCTCTTAACTTGCTGTTTTCTTCTTGGGTCATATTATGAACTCTTCCCGTGGCCACATGGCATGTGTACGTTTAATTTCAGGGACTGCTGACATTCCAGGATGTGGCCATAGATTTCTGTCAAGAGGAGTGAGAATGCCTGGAGCAAGATCAATGGGAATTGTACAGGGATGTGATGTTAGAGAAGTATAGGAACCTGCTCTCCTTGGGTGAGGATACCTTCCTTCCAGAATTCCTTTTCCAACCACAGGGTTTGGAGTCCTTCATTTGTAGAATGTCTCCTGGAATCTTCTGCTTCCTACAATAGGGTTTCAGATTGCAACGTTTCAGGAAAGATTGGGAGTTTGTGGGTATAATTTTTCTTATTCTTTTAAAATTGCAGCCTCCCTTTTAATATACTTTGTAACTGCTTGGGATGTGTCTATATGAACTGTGTACTATATGCTTCTGTTATAGTCCTTACAATATTTCATTGCCTTATTTTCTCTAACAATTTTCCATGGATGCTTTGGGCTTAAGGTATATTAAAAGGGAGACTGCGAATCTGGGACTTCCCTGGTGATGCAGTGATTAAGAATTCGCCTGCCAATGCAGGGGAAGCGGTTCGATCCCCGGTCCGGGAAGATCTCACGTGCCACGGGACAACTAAGCCATTGGGCCACAACTACTGAGTCTGCACGCCGCAACTACTGAAGCCGGTGTGTCTTGAGCCCGTGCGCCATTTATCTTTTGGAGAATAAAACCACTTCTGAGTGATTAAAATTTAGGCCAGCTAGTCAAAATGCTTTATCACCTGTTCTTCTAAAACACTGGTCAATGGAACAAGTTTTACTAGGGATAACAGTGTAATTGTATTCTGGAGTTCATATGGGCAATATGGTTTATGACCTTGATGCTGGATCACGACATTTCAACGGTATAACTGCTATTAATTGTCTGTTTGTTCAACGATTAAAGTCTCACGTGATCTGAGTTCAGACTGGAGTCATCCTGGTTGGTTTCTGTCTATTGCAGATTTCTTCCAGTATGAAAGGACAAGAGCAATACGGCTTCCTTTACAAAATGTCTTCAAACTAAATGATGATATAATCTACATTCAATTAATTTATACATACCCTACTGTAGAACAGGGTTGGTTACGCTGGCAGAGCCCGGTAATTATGTAAAACTGAAACTTTTTCTGCACTGGTTCAAGTCCTCTTCCTAAGAATATGTTTATAATCAACATTCTTTCACAAATTACCCAATTTAATTCACCATAGCATTCCTCATATTAACTCAATGGAAAATCCTAGGCTATATACAAATCCAGAAAGGGCCAAAAATCATCAGCCCCCATGGATGATTACAACCCATTGCTGAGGCATTCAAATTACTTATTAAAGAACCACTATGTCCATCAACATCATCAATTTATATATTATTGCCCCAATGCTAGCCTTAACCCTGGCTCTCAGAACATGAATTCCTCTTCCCATATCTTATCCACTAATTAGTATAAATGTAGGCATATTATTTCTATTAGCCATATCACACCTAGCAATTTATTCCATCCTCAGATCTGGATGAACTTCACATTCCAAATACTCACTCACTGGAGCTCCAGGAACAATAGCACAGACGATCATCTCATATGAAGTAATGTAGCAGTTATTCTATTCTCAGTCTTACTGGTAAATGGATCATTTACACTTTCAACAGTAATTATTACACAAGAACACCTATGACTAATTTTCTCCTGACTCCTACCCAGAATTTGATTATCTCCGCAGTAGCAGAAATCCAGTGAAGCCCCACTTGATTTAACAGAAGTAGAATCAAAACCTGTACATGTCTTCAATGTAGAAAATGTAGCAGGCCCATTCACCCCGTCCTTCCTAGAGAATATGTCAATTTCCCTATAATAAACGTTTCCACAGCAATCTATTTTTAGGAGCATTCGACAATCCCTAGGTGCCAGAATTATAGATTCTTTCATCTTGTAAATATAGTTTTCTTTAAAAAATAATTTTTATAGTTTTACTACCTTTAAACAAAATGTACTCCATTGCTGTGGAATATTCCTTCATAGGAGCGTGCATGGTTCATTTCTGCATCCGTCTGTGATGGCCTTCAGGTTCCTTCAGGTTTGGCTCCTGTGGCTGCAAGTCCATGTCCGTGTGTCCTGGTGCAGGGCTGCTGGGTTTGTGTTCAACTGGGAGGAGCACTGTGGGTCTCTGTGCACGGACTTTGCTATCTGAGGCCCGATTGCTTCAGAAGTGGTTGCATCCCCCCGTTGCGTACCAGGCTTTCCATTGCTCCACATCCTGCGGATATTTGATACTATGTCTTTCATGTCTGCCATTCTGGTAGGTGTATGCACAGTATTTTGCTTATGGCTTTAATCCCTCTGTTGTTAGTGAAGTTGTGCATTTTGTGGTATTCATGGACTATTTCCTGTTGTTTTTTGAAAAGTTTTAAAAATTGTGGTCTGGTACACATAACATAAAATGTACTATCTTAACCATTTTTAAGTGCACATTTCAGGGTCAGGAAGTAATTCACACTGTTGTGCAAACCTGACCACCATCATCCTCCAGAACTTTTTCATCTTGCACAATTGAAACAGTCCCCATTAAACACTCACTCCCCATTGTCCCTCCCTCAGCCTCTGGCCCTCAACATCCTACTTTATGTCTCTATATTTCCGACTGCTCTAGGGGCCTTGTATGAGTGGATCAAGCACTGTTTGTTTTTTTGTGTCTAGCTTACATCACTGAGCATAATGCCCTCAAGGTTCATCCCTGCTGCATCCTGTGTCAGAATTGACTTCCTTTTTAGGCTGAATAGCATTCCCTTGTATTGATGGACCGTGTTTTTCTTCTCCATTCATCCATTAGTGGACACATGTAATATCTACATTCATTTCTACTGTCATAATATTTGTGGAATAATATCAGAAAGTCCTATGCATCAAAAGTCATTTGCCATTAACTTTTTTCTTAAACTTTTTGTTGTGGAAAACATCAAGGCTAAGAAAAGGGAAAAATACATGTCAGCTTCACTTGTGTTCAGGAATTAATGCTTTACGGATTCACTTTATTCCCTGTGTGTGTGCTATGCGTGTGCATGTGCCTGTTTGCATACATATGCTGTGCATGTGCATAGGTATGTGAACTTGCACACATTAGTGTGTGCATGGGCATATGGGTGCATGTGTGTTCACATGCTAGTGTGTGAATATATTTGTGCTGTGCACGTGCATATGTTTGTGTGTGTGCTGTGCCTGCCTGTGCGCACACCTGTGTGTTTGCTGGAACCACTTGCAAGTTGGCTGCAGAGTGAATTGTGCCCCAGATATATCCGCACGCAGCTGCTCTAACAATCCTGCGTAGCCACGTAAAGGTCACAGATCTCAGGGATTTAAATGGATGGAGCAGGATATCCTGACACAGAGTTTGTCTTCCAATGCCTGTCACTGTCTCAGTAACATCCTTCACACCTTCTTTAAGCCCCATTCAGGGTCCAGTTTAGACTCCCATTACATTCAGTCACCTGTCCCAGGTCCCCTAAAGCAACAATGTCACCGTTGGAGAGCCCGGCCAAGGCTGGGGGTGCCCCTCCTGTTGGCCTGGCCTCCAGGCCCTGCCCTTGGCTCCTGTTTTCTCATATCTCAGCCAGGCCCCGACTTGGATCGGGCCGCCACCTCTTTCCTCACAGGGTCCCATCGCCCAGTCGAGTGGGTTCATTCTCCCCAAACACAGCATCAGGAGTCGGGGGCTGACAGTCCCCACTGGGTCTCCTTCATGTGAGACCCTGTGCTGTTGAAAGAGCAGGCACCCTGCCCTCGGGGGTGGGGGACTGGGGGGCGACATGCGGCCCACGATGGGCAGGCGGGTCTCCGGGTGGGGCGAGCCAGTGTGCAAGGAGTTCCGCGGTGGGTTCTCCTCTCCAACGGCTTCTGTGCCCCTACCTCTCCCCGTGCCTCCCCTCGAAGACAGCGCGGTGCCCTGGACGGGAACCATGGGAGCCTTGTAGCCACCGCCCCCTGTACACACACACACACACGCACACGCACACGCACACGCACACGCTGCAGGGAAGCAGGACCTGAGTGCAGGGCTCTCAGCGGCCCTGAGTGCCCCACCCGGAATGGGCCAGCCGAATGGACAGACCGGATCTCCCGGCCCGGACCATGCAGGACTCTCCTGCCTGGGCTTCCAGTGTGGCCGCCTCCTTCTGGAAGCCTGGGAGGCTGGAATCAGGCCACTTCTTGTCTGTCCTGGCAGCAGACTGGGCTGCACTCTAAGAAGTTCGTGGCTCGCCCGTGGATCTTGACCATCAGGTGGCCAGAGAAATTGGGAACATTTCTGTTTTGCCTGTTGAAATGTTTAATGACAAAGATTTTGTTCAGTTTCCTGATGTGGGTGTCCAAAGATGAGAGACCCATGTGTGTGATCTGTACCCCCTATGAGATCAGCCCTAAGCTAGTTTAAACATGATCAAGTTGTGTCTACATGGTAGATTTAGACCACTGCATGTCCTGTCTACTGATTATGTTTAGAGCTGACCATGTGTTGTCTACAATAAGAAGATTTAGACCTGACCATGTTCTGTGTACGCTAGGACTATGGGGACCTGGGTAGAGACCCGGCCTGGCCTCAGTACTGGGAAGCTCCGTGCCTGCATCTGAATGTCAGTGCTTAGATGTCTGGGGTCTGGAGCTGAGGTGGGCTTGTCTACGTAACAGCCTCTCTTCTGAGTGTGGTGACCTGGTCCTCCCAAGGGTCAGTGCTATGGTCGGGGCCTTAGTCTTAATCCCTGAAAGGTTGACCTTCCCTGGGGCTCATGGAGAATCCTCGGGAGGACTACCTGGCAATAATTCCAATTTACCAGCACGTGCATGGTGCATAGGGAAGCAGGTTTAGCTGCTGAATTGATTGCAGGGCACGCAGATCGGGCAAAAGGCCGATGGGTGACAGCTGAGGCTGCTTCTGAGCTCTCCCTCCAGTCTACCGTCCCTACTCAGCAGAGTCCAGAGCTGCCCCTCGGCTTTCAGCCCTGCTGTCCTGTGAGTTTTCTCAACATGTAAGTGAGACGAGAAAGGACTGAGCATGCCAGCACCAGGGTCGTGTGTTCAACTCTAGTATGAAAGCTGTAAAAACAGTTAAAATCACACAGAACCAAAGTGAGAAGAGGAGGACTCCTCTGGGACAAGTGTGGGGAAAGGAGACCCACCTGACACTTTTTCCCATCCCAGGAGGTCCCAGGGACCCAGCTTGTTTCCACATTGGGGGAGCCCCCTGCAGAGCCATGGTGTCCTGACCAAGGGGACGTGTGACCCCAGGTGCAGGGTCTGGGGAGGTGAGGTCACCCTGGGACTGTGGACATGTGACCCAGGTGGAGGGGTCTGGGGAGGTGGGTCACCCTGGTGAGTGTGGATGTGTGGCCCCAGGTATAGGGTGCGGGGACTGTGTGGGTCTCACCATACCTGCATGGGTCAGGATCACATGGATGGGGGTGATCCATCCGCATATGCGCTCTTTGCCTGCAGTGTGCCCTGTCCCCTTTGAGATTTCCAACCTCTGCATTAAGGGTGTTGCCTGATTAACTTGTGGTTCCTTTTCTTCTCTTCATCTTGTCACAATCATATGAGGTCAGGCATGTTTGAGTGGGTTGCTGCTCTGTGTTCCGGTGAGTGACAACACTTGGTGGTATCGTATTAATACTATAGCATATCATATGTCTAATCTCTGGGGGTCACCACTGCCTGGGTCCCCCTGGACAGAGGTCAGGTGAGCACAGACTAGCCCCCCCTATGAATGGTCTCCCACGTGCTCTGTGAGGGTACCGTGATGGCCCCTAAGGTAGGGGACTGTATCTGGGCCTCCGACATTTGTGATGAAGGGGAGTCGAAATGGAATCTCAATTAACAAGACATTATTTTAAGAATTTATTTTAAGTGAAATAAAACACACGTCACATACCCTTTACCATCATCACCATTTTAAGTGCACGTTTCTGAGGCATCAGATAGATTCACTTTCTCGTGGAGCCATCACCACCATCACTAGAACTTTTCGTCCTGCAAAACCAAAATTCCACAACCATGAAAGTCTCATTCCCCATTCCCTCCCACTGCCCCTGGCACCGATATCCACTTCAGTCCCTGAGTTGTCGACTCCAGGGCACCCACTGGAGTGGAATCCTGCAGTGTTTGCTGACGGGTCATTTTGGAAGAGCTGACTTTCAGTCTGAAGCTCTGCCTGTTCGCATCTGAAGAATCTGCATTTAAGGAGAAGGTGTATGAGGAAGGGGGTGTATGCGGGACAAAGGTGTCCGGGGTGCAGGTGAGCCAGGACCTGACCAGCTGCCTTTTGGGTCCTCTGGTCCCATCTCTTGGTCTGTGCCTCATCTGCATCATCACTGTCCCCGCTGGCACCGCTGGGGTGTTGTTGTCTGAGTGAGAGTCCCCTGGTGCCCCTGCTCTCCTCCCCTCCTCCTGCTGGTTGCGGAGGGAACTGCTTGCTGTGTGGTCTCTACTCCTGAGGCATGAAGGACCCTGTAGCATGGACCTGCAGAGTGTGGGGTGTGGTCCCAAGAGCATGGGGCCCACATAGGACACGACATCGGGGCGTGACAAGGGCTAGGGCTGCCTCATCACTGACAGGGAATGTTGCCCAGATCCTGCTCCAGAGGGCGTGGTGGGTGGCCTGGGACCCTAGAGGCCCCATTCCTATACTGGAGCTTGGAGAGTGCATCCCCATGGGCTGCAGATTCACCCCATATCTCAGCCATATCCCTCTGTCCTGTCTTTGAACTCAGGAAAACGAGCTCTCTTGTCCGCAACATAGGCCTGGTCCTGTTGATGTTAGGATTCTTTAAGTTAGGCGTCCTGGGATAGCAGCTCCTTTTAGGCCTGAGAAGGAACAACTCCGGAGTGTACAACAATTTCAGATGAAACTAATATTCAATGACTATCCCTAACTACTCGGTTGTTGACTTCTATTAGTCATTATTCTCCTGGTTTTAGCTCTGATATGGGGATTACAGAGGAGTCAACATTTAAATCTTCGTAATCTGTGTATTTGTAGCTTCAGTATCATTACTGACCCATAGTTTTTTATGGTTTGGGAAGAGTTATTGATTTCATGTATCATGGAAAGGATTCACAATGATGATAGGGTAATTAAGATTACAATAATAGCTAGTAAATTGTTCACATTTTCTCTACCTGTGCATCTATTGTATGCATATGAGTTTAGATGTCAATATTAGTGAAATGATATAGAGGACTAGAGAACTTATTTTAAAAATCACTATTAATGTGTGATGAAGAAAATGTAAAAGTTCTTCCATAATCGGTGATGTTGTATCTTGAGAGCCTAGATGAAATTGATATGCCTTAGTCATATACAGGATTTTAGCCTATCATTTAACTTTGACAAAGCTACATCACTTTTTACTTTTATCTCATTTATTGAGGAAGACATAATTGTTATGGTGTTGGCTTGAAACTGGTTGAAAAGGACTTGAGTCCTTCCTTATTTTACATTTACATAGGTAGGATCTTGAAACGTAGGATATGGTGGAGGACATCCGTGTAACCATTCTAGGTTAGGAATAGCAATTCCCACTGCTAAGACTTCTTGTTCAGACACAAATGCTTTTCAAAGTATGAAGATTATTAGCATTACTGCTGCTACTGAGATGAATGAGCCTAAAGACAAAATATTTCATGTTGTGTGTGCCTCAGGGTACTCAGACTAACGTACTGCCATCCCTGAGAGGCCACGAAAGTGCTGCAGGAAGTCATATTTACTACTACAAATATACTTGTGAAGTGAATTTTTGCTCATGCTGAGTTAACTGTATAACCTGAGAATAGTGGGAATCAGTGTAGAAAGCCTCCTATAATAGTGAAGACTGCTCCCATGGACATTAGGTCATGGAAGTGTTCTACTACATAGTATGTATCCTGGAAGACAATGTCTCGGGATGAGTTGGCTAAGATGATTCCTGTCAAATCACCTACTGTAAAAAGAAAAACTAAAGCCTAAAACTCATAATATAGTGGGAGGTCATATAGTATTACCTCCGTGAACAGTTGCTAACCAGGGACTTCCCTGGTGACGCAGTGGTTAAGAATTCGTCTGCCAATGCAGGGGACACGGGTTCGAGCCCTTGTCTGGGAAGATTCCACATGCCGCGGAGCAAAAAGCCCGTGTGCCACAACTACTGAGTCTGCCCTCTAGAGCCCGCAAGCCACAACTACTGAAGCCCACGCGCCTAGAGGTCGTGCTCTGCAACAAGAGAAGCCACTGCAATGAAAGGGCCGCACACCGCAACGAAGAGTAGCTGCCGCTCACCGCAACCAGAGAAAGCCCATGCGCAACAACCAAGACCCAACTCAGCCAAAAAACAAAAGAAAAAGGAAAATTAAATAAAGAGTTGCTAATCAGCTAGATACCTTTACTCCTGTAGGGTTAGAAGTAATTACGGTAGCTGATGCAAAGTATGCTCCTGAGTCCACAGCTATCCCTATGGTAAACATATGATGGGCCCACAAGAGAACTCCTAAAAAACCAGTGGACATGACTCATACTATTCCCAGATAGCTGAAAGGCAATTTTTGTCCTAAATAGTATGTAATGATATGTGAGTTTATAAAAAACCCTGTTAGGCCATGAATACAGACTTCAGGGTGAGCAAAGTATCAAAAGAGGTGTTGGTATAGGATTCGGTCTCCTCCTGCAGGGTCAAAGAAAGTAGTGTTTAGATTTCTATCTCTTAACAGCATGGTAATTCTGGCTGCTTGGACTGAGATTGGTAATTATAGTAATATGGCTATAGTTGGGGAAGATTAAACAAATAATGGTGTTTGGTATTGGGATATGACTGCTGGTTTTGTATTAAAGACTACAGTAATAAAAGTAATAATACCAAGAGTTGAGGAGACACCTGCTAAATGTAAGGAGAAAACAGTTAGGTCGACAGAGGCTCCTGCATGGGCCAGATTGCAGGCTAGAGCTGAATACACCGTCCCACTGGTACCAGAACCAGCTTCTACTATTGGTGATATGAGTTTGAGTAAGAATGATGGGGGAAGTAGTCAAAAGTTTATATGATTTATTGGGAGAAAGGCTACTTCAGGTGTCCGAGTTATTAGTGGCCCAAGTCAGTTTTCAAAGCCTGCAATCATAACGGGTACAGCTATAAAGAAAATTATTACAAGTGCAGGGACTGTTGTGACAACCTTACAGATTTGGGCATCTCCAAGTAGCGGTCCAGGTCAGCATAGCTCAGCCTGGATTAATATAATTCAGGTGCTGCCTGCCTACTCCAGCTCAAGCACCAAATAGTAAATATAAAATGCTGATATCTTTGTGATTTGTTGAAAATAATCAGCAGTGTATGAAGAGAGGTAAAATGACTGAGTTAGCATTAGACTGTAAATCTAAAGACAGAGATTGAGCCCTCTTTCTGGCAAACCCTGTGGTGAATCAACAAATTGAATTGTAACTTCAGAGAAGCAGCTCCAATTCTGCCAGTGATTATCCTGCCTTTTTTTTTTTCTTTTTTTCTTTCTCAAATGAAGGAGAAGTAGACTGAAGCCAGTTGACTAGAGGATTTGCCTGTTAACTAAAGTTTCCTGGGGTTAAAACTCATCAATCTCGTAAAGATTTGGCTTCAATACAGTGTTTGCTTTACATTCAATTGATGTAGAATAAAGTCTTGCAATCCTTATTTTTAGGAATTAAGTAAATTTCACTTGTTTAGGGTTTTGAAAGCTCTTGGTCTGAACTAACCTAAATTCCTAGTCCAGCACCGATAGAATGGGTGTTGTGTGTAGTAACCGTGTGGGTATCATGATTGGTAATGATAGGAAGGTTATTTCTTTGTATGTTCAAATTGTTTTGTGTTTGTGTTGTTTAATGAAGGGAATATAGTTAGTGATGTGGAGTATGTTAGCTGCAAGTAGAAATATATGCTGAGGACTGCTATGATGGCTATTAGTGTTGGTAGAATGATGTTGTCGTTTTTGTTATCTCTTGGATAATTATTCATTTGGGTAGAAAGCCTGATAGTAATGGGCGATGTCCTAATGATACTATAATGGTGAGGAAAATGATTGTGATGGGAGGTGTTTTATCTCATGTGTGTGATAATGATACTCTTGTAGTACATGATCTGGGCATAAATAAGAAGAAGATAGTGTTGTTATGATATAAATTAGTATGTTTAGGATTGTTATAATCTGAATATACATTATAAGAGCTGTTATTCATCCTATATGGGCAATTGATGAGGAGGGTGTAATATTTTCCAGGTGAGTATGGCGAAGTCTGCCTCAGCCTCCAGCTATGATTTATAATATCACTATGATTAATAGTATATTTAGGTTGATGGATGGTGACATGTGGTATAAAACTGATAGGGGTGCAATTTTGTCATGTTGATAGCATCAGGTCTGCTGTTCATGGGATGCCTCGTGTGACTTCAGGCACTCAGAAGTGAAATGGGGAAAGTCCTACTTTTGTGACAAGGGCGATTGTCATGAGGGTGGATGCTGCTGGATTAAAGATTCTTGTTTTTCATTGTGCTCTTTGACCAGAGTATATTAGATTAATGATAATAGCCATTATAAGTAGTATTGATGTGGTGGACTGTTTTAGGAAATATTTGTTGGATGCTTCTGTAGCTTATGGGTTCATGTTTTTTATTAGAATGGGGATACCATTAACCAGTGTGAGCTGGTTATACAATTATATTTCCTGAGAAAATGGTCAGTAGAATGATGGTAAAAACAATGAGAGTTTATTAGCACAGGAAGGATATACAAAAATATTTTGGGGGTATGGGCCTGAAGCTTACTTAGAGAACTTTACTATATAGCATGTGGTGTAATGTGGTAGGTAGCATGGAGAATGTAAAATTATTAGGAAGAATTCAATTCCAGGAATAAGAGCATTGAAACCTCTATGATTTACTCTATCAAAGTAACTCTTTTGTCAGACATATTTCTTAAATTTGTGGTGGGTTGCCTGGTATGATGACAAGTAGTGAAAACTCTCATATACATAAGGTTAATGTTAGTCGTAAAAAAACTTTTCATAAGAGATGTATGCGTTGATCATATCAAAATTGTAGGTAGGAGGCTCAAATTCATAGAAAGGAGATTGTTAGATGTGTTTTAATGATGACTTGGGCTGTACATAATTCTGGCACCTAGGGATTGTCGAATGCTCCTAAAAATAGATTGCTGTGGAAATGTTTATTATAGGGAAATTGACATATTCTCCAGGAGGGACGGAGTGAATGGGCCTGCTACATTTTCTACATTGAAGACATATACAGGTTTTGATGCTACTTCCGTTAAATCAAGTGGGGCTTCATTGGATTTCTGCTACTGCGGAGATAATCAAATTCTGGGTAGGGGTCAGGAGAAAATTAGTCATAGGTGTTCTTGTGTAATAATTACTGTTGAAAGTGTAAATGATCCATTTATCCGTAAGACTGAGAATAGAATAACTGCTACATTACTTCATATGAGATGATTGTCTGTGCTATTTTTCCTAGAGCTCCAGTGAGTGAGTATTTTGAATGTGAAGTTCATCCAGATCTGAGGATGGAGTAAATGGCTAGGTGTGATATGGCTACTAGAAATAATATGCCTACATTTATATTAATTAGTGGATAAGATATGGGAAGAGGAATTCATGTTGTGAGAGCCGGGGTTAAGGCTAGCATTGGGGTTAAGGCTAGCAAGAGAAGCCACCGCAATGAGAAGCCCGCGCACCGCAACAAAGAGTAGCCCCCGCTTGCCGCAACTAGAGAAAGCCTGCGCATAGCAACGAAGACCCAACGCAGCCAAAAACAAATTAATTAATTAATTAGTTAACTATTTTAAACAAAAGTACTATATCCTTCTGTACAGCTTCTCTGGGAAGAACAGAGAGATGGCGTAGGAGAGTGAGAAAGACCGATATTTAGTGCACATCTCTCATGCAGGTGCTCTGCTGGCTCCGATAGATTTATCCCCACTTTACAAAGGAGGAAATAATCTCAGAGAGGTTTAGTAATTTTCCCAAAGCCAAACAGCTATGGAGTGGCAGAACCAAGATCTGAACCAAGTCTGTTACCTTCAAAGCCTAAGTCCTCATCACAACAAAACTCAATTAATATTTACATTTCTCGAATTACATTGCAACCTGGGGAGTTCTTGGCACAATCCTGAATAAGAGTGAGAAAGAAAGAAATAGCATTGTTCCTACAGTCAACCCAAATTTTTGGAGCAGCTGCTAGATGCCTGGCCCTTTTTGGGGTTCAGCAGTGATCAAGGCAGGAAGAGTCCTGCTTTCATGAACCACGTAGTGGGGAGGAGAGAAGGGTGCAACTTGGGTGAGGGATTTCACCTTGCTGGACCTCTGTTTTGTCATCTGGAAAATGGGATGGGTGTTCCTCATTTTCTGGGATTGTCCAGCCCTCACATTCTCTGATTCCATAAGAAGCATTTGTTTTCCTGTTTCTTTAAAATTCATTCAGGCCGTGAGCTGTGATGAATGTTGTTAGCTGCTCCCCAAATCACTCTATTCCCACCCTTTTCCTGTGATCAGGTCTTTCCCGAAACATGACTCACAGTCAGTCAAGTCACAGAACCTAAGGGGCACCCAGCAGAAAAATTCCAACCCTTGCTTCCCAGGAGCTCTGCGGTCTACCTGCCAGGTAAACTTAACTCACCTGGCACAAGGTGGCCATCCCTGGTTTCACATCAACATGATCTCAGGCACAAACCTCCTTGTTTTTCCATTTTGTCTTTAAGTTACTTGTTGAAACAACTGCACAGATATGACACAGATATAAAATCAGGCATCTTCTGCCCCCAGTGCCTACTAATAAATGATTTTCTGCCACTTTAATGATAAAGATAGCACATTTCAACATTCCGCTACCCTTATTATTTGTCATTTTTGTTGATATTTCTATTGACTACATCTTTCAATATTTTAACAATGGAACATTTATTTAGGGTGTTCCAGACCCAGCCTTTAGTGGTAAAGGTTTTGTTGTTATATTTCTATTATGTTTCCTTTAAAAATCATTATCCTATTTAAATGGCTTAAGTCAATTCTATAGGCATTTATCTTATGATATTGATGAAATTGATACATAGAGGGCAGTAGTACAAGTTGATTGGACTTGAGAACCTCTATTAGCACAGTTAAGTATAAATATTATCTATATGTAAACCAAAGTACAGGCCGAGTGAGATTCTCTGACTTTTTTCCACTGTCTGCCCCTCAAGCCTGTGAGAAATGGAATAGTTCTTGCCCTATCAGTAAACAAAGGATGTCACAGTCTTCAGCACTTGCAGCCCTCCAATGTGAGCCGGCGGGCCCTGAGGCACTCAGGATACGCAAATACAGAATGCAGGCCCCAGAGAGCTGAGGTGCATATCAAAGGAAGGAATTCAGTGAGCCCAGGCAAAGAAAAGTGCCGCATTCCTCACCTTGGGAGAGCTGGTTTTCCTTAGTTAACAATCACCTTTGGATGTTCCCCATTACCTGGGCCAGTCCCCTGCCCTGTCCCCTCCCCCCGGTACTTTAGCTCAGGGAGGAAGGAGCGCAGAGGGACTCGGCTGTATAAGGGGCCTGCGCGCCTCGGGAGGAGTTTTCAGCCGCTTTCGCCGCAGTCGGGAAGAGGGGCGCTGACGCTGCAGCCGGACCCTGCGCCTCCCTTGCCCCGTTTCCCCTCAGGACGCTCAGGACGACCCCCTCCTCACGCCCACCAGGCCTCGCGAGCCAGGACGAGGGCAGGGGCGAGAGGACGGACCGTAGTTCCCGGGGACCAGACGCTGGAGGCCGCTCTTTCTGCACAGCAGCGGCGGGTGGCAGCGAACCCCTGCCCCTCAGAAGCTGGTCTTGTGCTGCCGCCCGGGCACCGGACCAGGCGGAGGGTCGGCGCCCACTTACCCGGCCCGCCGTCCCCGCGACTGTCATGGCTTTGGCCGCCGGGGCACCTCCAGAGCCGGCAGCCTCAGTGAGGTCGCCCTCCCCTCGGGCTCCGGGGCAGTTCCGTGAAGGCGGAGGGAAGAGACCCCGCCTGAGCCGGGAGTTCCAGGTCTGAGGAAACGCGGGCTCTGTTCAGCGCGCAGTGGGTGGGAGCGCTCTGCCCCGAGGCCTTCTGGGAGTGAGCGGGGCGGCGGGGGAGGGAGCCGCCAGGAGCGCAGGGCCCCGTCGGGGGTCCTGGAGGGGCGGCCCGGCCTGGGGGCCATGCCCATTGTGGCCGCAGCCCAGGACTTTTTCCTGGAATCCTACACAAAAAAATTAGAAAGATACACAGTCTAATGTAAATACTCACAAATGATTGTTGCTGCTGTGCTCACTATTCTATTAAAGGTGTAAAATCCATAAAACACTTTAAGTTCAAAATTAAATATGAATTTTTACCTTTCTAATTATGTCTCTGATATTCACAGTTGTGGTTAATGAATCAGAGACTGTGGCATCACTAGTTAAAAATGAGCTTGTTAAAAAAATAGAACTCAGGCCCACAGGACCTACTGAATCACAATCTGCACGTTTACAATCTCCCCAGTGTACTCGTGTACCCATGAATAGTTGAAAGGTACATTTCTACCTCGACAGGTCTTTTCTCTATGAGAAATACACACATTTTATCCAGTTTGATATAAATAAAACACTCAAAAATGCATATGCCTGTGTTGAGACCATCATTTTATCATTTCTTTTCCAGACAAGTATAGTCTCTATACTGGTTTTGTGGCTCACATGCCATACTCTTTTCTTGTAGTTAGAAATAAGGTAGAGAAAGTTACTTTGTATAAAAAAATTTATATATATATATATATATATATATATATATATATATATATATATATGTATTAGTGGATAATTGAAGACACTCTTCTAAATTAAAACCTTCTCTTAACTTGCTGTTTTCTTTTTTTTTTTTTTTTTTTTAATGGGATTTTCTTTTATTTTTATTTTTTTTATTTTTATTTTTTTTCACACACACACACTGTATTTTATTTTTACAAGAGATAAGTAGACTGACACCAAGCATTGTACATGGATGACCACAACAAAAACAACAATGATTGCAATTACCAAACATGAAACACACTCATCCTATGTCATAATATTGACATTCAGTCCAGTTATCCTCCACTGTAACAGCTCCTTTACTTTGCAGTGAAAATTAATTTGTATATTCTTTGCCTCTGAATCCTTGTGGGATTTTTTTTTTTTTTAATTCAGACAGAAAGTCACAAAAATTATACTCATCCTCATCAGTTCACTCAGTCCCATGTAATTAATTGTTTTTTGTCATCTTGATCTTTTGTTAGCACTTTTATGAGTTCATCAGTTTTTCATCAGAGTTCTGAAAATGCTTATTCATTCAGTTCAGCAGTACAGTCAGTTACCAGAAACCTGTACTTGTCAGAGTCTTTTCCATGAATTTCTTAAAGATGAAACCCTTTTATAGGAACATATTTGCAAAATCATCAGAGTACACCCAGAACTGTCTGTAAATGACAAAAGACTTAAAAATGACCACGGTTAAAGATTTGATGAAAGTTCATAATAATGCAGTTGACAAGAAAATTAGTTATTTCTGCGATATACATTTTAAAGTAATAACTAGGATTATTACTTATAACATTATACCAGAACATATAAGATTTTTAGAAATTTCATGTAATGTCTGAAACATTTATATTAACATATTTCCATACATATTTCCATACAAATACAAATATAAGATTTTTAGAAATTTCATGTAATGTCTGAAACATTTATATTAACATATTTCGATACAAATAACCCAATGTAAGTTTAGTATTAGTTGTTTTGTTTGTTTTTTTATACTGCAGGTTCTTATTAGGCATCAATTTTATACATATCAGTGTATACATGTCAATCCCAATCGCCCAATTCAGCACACCACCATCCCCACCTCACCGCAGTTTTCCCCCCTTGGGTCATATTATGAACTCTTCCCGTGGCCACATGGCATGTGTACGTTTAATTTCAGGGACTGCTGACATTCCATGATGTGGCCATAGATTTCTGTCAAGAGGAGTGAGAATGCCTGGACCAAGATCAATGGGAATTGTACAGGGATGTGATGTTAGAGAAGTATAGGAACCTGCTCTCCTTGGGTGAGGATACCTTCCTTCCAGAATTCCTTATCCAACCACAGGGTTTGGAGTCCTTCATTTGTAGAATGTCTCCTGGAATCTTCTGCTTCCTACAATAGGGTTTCAGATTGCAACGTTTCAGGAAAGATTGGGAGTTTGTGGGTATAATTTTTCTTATTCTTTTAAAATTGCAGCCTCCCTTTTAATATACTTTGTAACTGCTTGGGATGTGTCTATATGAACTGTGTACTATATGCTTCTGTTATAGTCCTTACAATATTTCATTGTCTTATTTTCTCTAACAATTTTCCATGGATGCTTTGGGCTTAAGGTATATTAAAAGGGAGACTGCGAATCTGGGACTTCCCTGGTGATGCAGTGATTAAGAATTCGCCTGCCAATGCAGGGGACCCGGTTCGATCCCCGGTCCGGGAAGATCTCACGTGCCACGGAACAACTAAGCCAGTGGGCCACAACTACTGAGTCTGCACGCCGCAACTACTGAAGCCGGTGTGTCTTGAGCCAGTGCGCCATTTATCTTTTGAGAATAAAACCACTTCTGAGTGATTAAAATTTAGGCCAGCTAGTCAAAATGCTTTATCACCTGTTCTTCTAAAACACTGGTCAATGGAACAAGTTTTACTAGGGATAACAGTGTAATTGTATTCTGGAGTTCATATGGGCAATATGGTTTATGACCTTGATGCTGGATCACGACATTTCAAAGGTATAACTGCTATTAATTGTCTGTTTGTTCAACGATTAAAGTCTCACGTGATCTGAGTTCAGACTGGAGTCATCCTGGTTGGTTTCTGTCTATTGCAGATTTCTTCCAGTATGAAAGGACAAGAGCAATACGGCTTCCTTTACAAAATGTCTTCAAACTAAATGATGATATAATCTACATTCAATTAATTTATACATACCCTACTGTAGAACAGGGTTGGTTACGCTGGCAGAGCCCGGTAATTATGTAAAACTGAAACTTTTACTGCACTGGTTCAAGTCCTCTTCCTAAGAATATGTTTATAATCAACATTCTTTCACAAATTACCCAATTTAATTCACCATAGCATTCCTCATATTAACTAAATGGAAAATCCTAGGCTATATACAAATCCAGAAAGGGCCAAAAATCATCAGCCCCCATGGAAGATTACAACCCATTGCTGAGGCATTCAAATTACTTATTAAAGAACCACTATGTCCATCAACATCATCAATTTATATATTATTGCCCCAATGCTAGCCTTAACCCTGGCTCTCACAACATGAATTCCTCTTCCCATATCTTATCCACTAATTAGTATAAATGTAGGCATATTATTTCTATTAGCCATATCACACCTAGCCATTTATTCCATCCTCAGATCTGGATGAACTTCACATTCCAAATACTCACTCACTGGAGCTCCAGGAACAATAGCACAGACGATCATCTCATATGAAGTAATGTAGCAGTTATTCTATTCTCAGTCTTACTGGTAAATGGATCATTTACACTTTCAACAGTAATTATTACACAAGAACACCTATGACTAATTTTCTCCTGACCCCTACCCAGAATTTGATTATCTCCGCAGTAGCAGAAATCCAGTGAAGCCCCACTTGATTTAACAGAAGTAGAATCAAAACCTGTACATGTCTTCAATGTAGAAAATGTAGCAGGCCCATTCACCCCGTCCTTCCTAGAGAATATGTCAATTTCCCTATAATAAACGTTTCCACAGCAATCTATTTTTAGGAGCATTCGACAATCCCTAGGTGCCAGAATTATAGATTCTTTCATCTTGTAAATATAGTTTTCTTTAAAAAATAATTTTTATAGTTTTACTACCTTTAAACAAAATGTACTCCATTGCTGTGGAATATTCCTTCATAGGAGCGTGCATGGTTCATTTCTGCATCCGTCTGTGATGGCCTTCAGGTTCCTTCAGGTTTGGCTCCTGTGGCTGCAAGTCCATGTCCGTGTGTCCTGGTGCAGGGCTGCTGGGTTTGTGTTCAACTGGGAGGAGCACTGTGGGTCTCTGTGCACGGACTTTGCTATCTGAGGCCCGATTGCTTCAGAAGTGGTTGCATCCCCCCGTTGCGTACCAGGCTTTCCATTGCTCCACATCCTGCGGATATTTGATACTATGTCTTTCATGTCTGCCATTCTGGTAGGTGTATGCACAGTATTTTGCTTATGGCTTTAATCCCTCTGTTGTTAGTGAAGTTGTGCATTTTGTGGTATTCATGGACTATTTCCTGTTGTTTTTTGAAAAGTTTTAAAAATTGTGGTCTGGTACACATAACATAAAATGTACTATCTTAACCATTTTTAAGTGCACATTTCAGGGTCAGGAAGTAATTCACACTGTTGTGCAAACCTGACCACCATCATCCTCCAGAACTTTTTCATCTTGCACAATTGAAACAGTCCCCATTAAACACTCACTCCCCATTGTCCCTCCCTCAGCCTCTGGCCCTCAACATCCTACTTTATGTCTCTATATTTCCGACTGCTCTAGGGGCCTTGTATGAGTGGATCAAGCACTGTTTGTTTTTTTGTGTCTAGCTTACATCACTGAGCATAATGCCCTCAAGGTTCATCCCTGCTGCATCCTGTGTCAGAATTGACTTCCTTTTTAGGCTGAATAGCATTCCCTTGTATTGATGGACCGTGTTTTTCTTCTCCATTCATCCATTAGTGGACACATGTAATATCTACATTCATTTCTACTGTCATAATATTTGTGGAATAAAATCAGAAAGTCCTATGAATCAAAAGTCATTTGCCATTAACTTTTTTCTTAAACTTTTTGTTGTGGAAAACATCAAGGCTAAGAAAAGGGAAAAATACATGTCAGCTTCACTTGTGTTCAGGAATTAATGCTTTACGGATTCACTTTATTCCCTGTGTGTGTGCTATGCGTTTGCATGTGTCTGTTTGCATACATATGCTGTGCATGTGCATAGGTATGTGAACTTGCACACATTAGTGTGTGCATGGGCATATGGGTGCATGTGTGTTCACATGCTAGTGTGTGAATATATTTGTGCTGTGCACGTGCATATGTTTGTGTGTGTGCTGTGCCTGCCTGTGCGCACACCTGTGTGTTTGCTGGAACCACTTGCAAGTTGGCTGCAGAATGAATTGTGCCCCAGATATATCCGCACGCAGCTGCTCTAACAATCCTGCGTAGCCACGTAAAGGTCACAGATCTCAGGGATTTAAATGGATGGAGCAGGATATCCTGACACAGAGTTTGTCTTCCAATGCCTGTCACTGTCTCAGTAACATCCTTCACACCTTCTTTAAGCCCCATTCAGGGTCCAGTTTAGACTCCCATTACATTCAGTCACCTGTCCCAGGTCCCCTAAAGCAACAATGTCACCGTTGGAGAGCCCGGCCAAGGCTGGGGGTGCCCCTCCTGTTGGCCTGGCCTCCAGGCCCTGCCCTTGGCTCCTGTTTTCTCATATCTCAGTCAGGCCCCGACTTGGATCGGGCCGCCACCTCTTTCCTCACAGGGTCCCATCGCCCAGTCGAGGGGGTTCATTCTCCCCAAACACAGCATCAGGAGTCGGGGGCTGACAGTCCCCACTGGGTCTCCTTCATGTGAGACCCTGTGCTGTTGAAAGAGCAGGCACCCTGCCCTCGGGGGTGGGGGACTGGGGGGCGACATGCGGCCCACGATGGGCAGGCGGGTCTCCGGGTGGGGCGAGCCAGTGTGCAAGGAGTTCCGCGGTGGGTTCTCCTCTCCAACGGCTTCTGTGCCCCTACCTCTCCCCGTGCCTCCCCTCGAAGACAGCGCGGTGCCCGGGATGGGAACCATGGGAGCCGTGTAGCCACCGCCCCCTGTACACACACACACACACGCACACGCACACGCACACGCACACGCTGCAGGGAAGCAGGACCTGAGTGCAGGGCTCTCAGCGGCCCTGAGCGCCCCGCCCGGAATCGGCCAGCCGAATGGACAGACCGGATCTCCCGGCCCGGACCATGCAGGACTCTCCTGACCTTGCTTGCAGTGTGGCCGCCTCCTTCTGGAAGCCTGGGAGGCTGGAATCAGTCCACTTCTTGTCTGTCCTGGCAGCAGACTGGGCTGCACTCTAAGAAGTTCGTGGCTCGCCCGTGGATCCTGACCATCAGGTGGCCAGAGAAATTGGGAACATTTCTGTTTTGCCTGTTGAAATGTTTAATGACAAAGATTTTGTTCAGTTTCCTGATGTGGGTGTCCAAAGATGAGAGACCCATGTGTGTGATCTGTACCCCCTATGAGATCAGCCCTAAGCTAGTTTAAACATGATCAAGTTGTGTCTACATGGTAGATTTAGACCTCTGCATGTCCTGTCTACTGATTATGTTTAGAGCTGACCATGTGTTGTCTACAATAAGAAGATTTAGACCTGACCATGTTCTGTGTACGCTAGGACTATGGGGACCTGGGTAGAGACCCGGCCTGGCCTCAGTACTGGGAAGCTCCGTGCCTGCATCTGAATGTCAGTGCTTAGATGTCTGGGGTCTGGAGCTGAGGTGGGCTTGACTACGTAACAGCCTCTCTTCTGAGTGTGGTGACCTGGTCCTCCCAAGGGTCAGTGCTATGGTCGGGGCCTTAGTCTTAATCCCTGCAAGGTTCACCTTCCCTGGGGCTCATGGAGAATCCTCGGGAGGACTACCTGGCAATAATTCCAATTTACCAGCACGTGCATGGTGCATAGGGAAGCAGGTTTAGCTGCTGAATTGATTGCAGGGCACGCAGATCGGGCAAAAGGCCGATGGGTGACAGCTGAGGCTGCTGCTGAGCTCTCCCTCCAGTCTACCGTCCCTACTCAGCAGAGTCCAGAGCTGCCCCTCGGCTTTCAGCCCTGCTGTCCTGTGAGTTTTCTCAACATGTAAGTGAGACGAGAAAGGACTCAGCATGCCAGCACCAGGGTCGTGTGTTCAACTCTAGTATGAAAGCTGTAAAAACAGTTAAAATCACACAGAACCAAAGTGAGAAGAGGAGGGCTCCACTGGGACAAGTGTGGGGAAAGGAGACCCACCTGACACTTTTTCCCATCCCAGGAGGTCCCAGGGACCCAGCTTGTTTCCACATTGGGGGAGCCCCCTGCAGAGCCATGGTGTCCTGACCAAGGGGACGTGTGACCCCAGGTGCAGGGTCTGGGGAGGTGAGGTCACCCTGGGACTGTGGACAGGTGACCCAGGTGGAGGGGTCTGGGGAGGTGGGTCACCCTGGTGAGTGTGGATGTGTGGCCCCAGGTATAGGGTGCGGGGACTGTGTGGGTCTCACCATACCTGCATGGGTCAGGATCACATGGATGGGGGTGATCCATCCGCATATGCGCTCTTTGCCTGCAGTGTGTCCTGTCCCCTTTGAGATTTCCAACCTCTGCATTAAGGGTGTTGTCCTGATTAACCTGTGGTTCCTTTTCTTCTCTTCATCTTGTCACAATCATATGAGGTCAGGCATGTTTGAGTGGGTTGCTGCTCTGTGTTCCGGTGAGTGACAACACTTGGTGGTATCGTATTAATACTATAGCATATCATATATCTAATCTCTGGGGGTCACCACTGCCTGGGTCCCCCTGGACAGAGGTCAGGTGAGCACAGACTAGCCCCCCCTATGAATGGTCTCCCACGTGCTCTGTGAGGGTACCGTGATGGCCCCTAAGGTAGGGGACTGTGTCTGGGCCTCCGACATTTGTGATGAAGGGGAGTCGAAATGGAATCTCAATTAACAAGACATTATTTTAAGAATTTATTTTAAGTGAAATAAAACACACGTCACATACCCTTTACCATCATCACCATTTTAAGTGCACGTTTCTGAGGCATCAGATAGATTCACTTTCTCGTGGAGCCATCACCACCATCACTAGAACTTTTCGTCCTGCAAAACCAAAATTCCACAACCATGAAAGTCTCATTCCCCATTCCCTCCCACTGCCCCTGGCACCGATATCCACTTCAGTCCCTGAGTTGTCGACTGCAGGGCACCCACTGGAGTGGAATCCTGCAGTGTTTAATGACGGGTCATTTTGGAAGAGCTGACTTTCAGTCTGAAGCTCTGCCTGTTCGCATCTGAAGATTCTGCATTTAAGGAGAGGGTGTATGAGGAAGGGGGTGTATGCAGGACAAAGGTGTCCGGGGTGCAGGTGAGCCAGGACCTGACCAGCTGCCTTTTGGGTCCTCTGGTCCCATCTCTTGGTCTGTGCCTCATCTGCATCATCACTGTCCCCGCTGGCACCGCTGGGGTGTTGTTGTCTGAGTGAGAGTCCCCTGGTGCCCCTGCTCTCCTCCCCTCCTCCTGCTGGTTGCGGAGGGAACTGCTTGCTGTGTGGTCTCTACTCCTGAGGCATGAAGGACCCTGTAGCATGGACCTGCAGAGTGTGGGGTGTGGTCCCAAGAGCATGGGGCCCACATAGGACACGACATCGGGGCGTGACAAGGGCTAGGGCTGCCTCATCACTGACAGGGAATGTTGCCCAGATCCTGCTAGAGAGGGTGTGGTGGGTGGCCTGGGACCCTAGAGGCCCCATTCCTATATTGGAGCTTGGAGAGTGCTTCCCCATGGGCTGCAGATTCACCCCATATCTCAGCCATATCCCTCTGTCCTGTCTTTGAACTCAGGAAAACGAGCTCTCTTGTCCGCAACATAGGCCTGGTCCTGTTGATATTAGGATTCTTTAAGTTAGGCGTCCTGGGATAGCAGCTCCTTTTAGGCCTGAGAAGGAACAACTCCGGAGTGTACAACAATTTCAGATGAAACTAATATTCAATGACTATCCCTAACTACTCGGTTGTTGACTTCTATTAGTCATTATTCTCCTGGTTTTAGCTCTGATATGGGGATTACAGAGGAGTCAACATTTAAATCTTCGTAATCTGTGTATTTGTAGCTTCAGTATCATTACTGACCCATAGTTTTTTATGGTTTGGGAAGAGTTATTGATTTCATGTATCATGGAAAGGATTCACAATGATGATAGGGTAATTAAGATTACAATAATAGCTAGTAAATTGTTCACATTTTCTCTACCTGTGCATCTATTGTATGCATATGAGTTTAGATGTCAATATTAGTGAAATGATATAGAGGACTAGAGAACTTATTTTAAAAATCACTATTAATGTGTGATGAAGAAAATGTAAAAGTTCTTCCATAATCGGTGATGTTGTATCTTGAGAGCCTAGATGAAATTGATATGCCTTAGTCATATACAGGATTTTAGCCTATCATTTAACTTTGACAAAGCTACATCACTTTTTACTTTTATCTCATTTATTGAGGAAGACATAATTGTTATGGTGTTGGCTTGAAACTGGTTGAAAAGGACTTGAGTCCTTCCTTATTTTACATTTACATAGGTAGGATCTTGAAACGTAGGATATGGTGGAGGACATCCGTGTAACCATTCTAGGTTAGGAGTAGCAATTCCCACTGCTAAGACTTCTTGTTCAGACACAAATGCTTTTCAAAGTATGAAGATTACTAGCATTACTGCTTTTACTGAGATGAATGAGCCTAAAGACAAAATATTTCATGTTGTGTGTGCCTCAGGGTACTCAGACTAACGTAGTGACATCCCTGAGAGGCCACGAAAGTGCTGCAGGAAGTCATATTTACTACTACAAATATACTTGTGAAGTGAATTTTTGCTCATGCTGAGTTAACTGTATAACCTGAGAATAGTGGGAATCAGTGTAGAAAGCCTCCTATAATAGTGAAGACTGCTCCCATGGACATTAGGTCATGGAAGTGTGCTACTACATAGTATGTATCCTGGAGGACAATGTCTGGGGATGAGTTGGCTAGGATGATTCCTGTCAAATCACCTACTGTAAAAAGAAAAACTAAAGCCTAAAACTCATAATATAGTGGGAGGTCATATAGTATTACCTCCGTGAACAGTTGCTAACCAGGGACTTCCCTGGTGACGCAGTGGTTAAGAATTCGTCTGCCAATGCAGGGGACACGGGTTCGAGCCCTTGTCTGGGAAGATTCCACATGCCGCGGAGCAAAAAGCCCGTGTGCCACAACTACTGAGCCTGCCCTCTAGAGCCCGCAAGCCACAACTACTGAAGCCCACGCGCCTAGAGTTCGTGCTCTGCAACAAGAGAAGCCACTGCAATGAAAGGGCCGCACACCGCAACGAAGAGTAGCTGCCGCTCACCGCAACCAGAGAAAGCCCATGCGCAGCAACCAAGACCCAACTCAGCCAAAAAAAAAAAAAAAAAAAAACAAAAGAAAAAGAAAAATTAAATAAAGAGTTGCTAATCAGCTAGATACTTTTACTCCTGTAGGGATAGAAGTAATTACGGTAGCTGATGCAAAGTATGCTCCTGAGTCCACAGCTATCCCTATGGTAAACATATGATGGGCCCACAAGAGAACTCCTAAAAAACCAGTGGACATGACTCATACTATTCCCAGATAGCTGAAAGGCAATTTTTGTCCTAAATAGTATGTAATGATATGTGAGTTTATAACAAACCCTGTTAGGCCATGAATACAGACTTCAGGGTGAGCAAAGTATCAAAAGAGGTGTTGGTATAGGATTCGGTCTCCTCCTGCAGGGTCAAAGAAAGTAGTGTTTAGATTTCTATCTCTTAACAGCATGGCAATTCTGGCTGCTTGGACTGAGATTGGTAATTATAGTAATATGGCTATAGTTGGGGAAGATTAAACAAATAATGGTGTTTGGTATTGGGATATGACTGCTGGTTTTGTATTAAAGACTACAGTAATAAAAGTAATAATACCAAGAGTTGAGGAGACACCTGCTAAATGTAAGGAGAAAACAGTTAGGTCGACAGTGGCTCCTGCATGGGCCAGATTGCAGGCTAGAGCTGAATACACCGTCCCACTGGTACCAGAACCAGCTTCTACTATTGGTGATATGAGTAGGAGTAAGAATGATGGGGGAAGTAGTCAAAAGTTTATATGATTTATTGGGGGAAATGCTACTTCAGGTGTCCGAGTTATTAGTGGCCCAAGTCAGTTTTCAAAGCCTGCAATCATAACGGGTACAGCTATAAAGAAAATTATTACAAGTGCAGGGACTGTTGTGACAACCTTACAGATTTGGGCATCTCCAAGTAGCGGTCCAGGTCAGCATAGCTCAGCCTGGATTAATATAATTAAGGTGCTGCCTGCCTACTCCAGCTCAAGCACCAAATAGTAAATATAAAATGCTGATATCTTTGTGATTTGTTGAAAATAATCAGCAGTGTATGAAGAGAGGTAAAATGACTGAGTTAGCATTAGACTGTAAATCTAAAGACAGAGATTGAGCCCTCTTTCTGGCAAACCCTGTGGTGAATCAACAAATTGAATTGTAACTTCAGAGAAGCAGCTCCAATTCTGCCAGTGATTATCCTGCCTTTTTTTTTTCTTTTTTTCTTTCTCAAATGAAGGAGAAGTAGACTGAAGCCAGTTGACTAGAGGATTTGCCTGTTAACTAAAGTTTCCTGGGGTTAAAACTCATCAATCTCGTAAAGATTTGGCTTCAATACAGTGTTTGCTTTACATTCAATTGATGTAGAATAAAGTCTTGCAATCCTTATTTTTAGGAATTAAGTAAATTTCACTTGTTTAGGGTTTTGAAAGCTCTTGGTCTGAACTAACCTAAATTCCTAGTCCAGCACCGATAGAATGGGTGTTGTGTGTAGTAACCGTGTGGGTATCATGATTGGTAATGATAGGAAGGTTATTTCTTTGTATGTTCAAATTGTTTTGTGTTTGTGTTGTTTAATGAAGGGAATATAGTTAGTGATGTGGAGTATGTTAGCTGCAAGTAGAAATATATGCTGAGGACTGCTATGATGGCTATTAGTGTTGGTAGAATGATGTTGTCGTTTTTGTTATCTCTTGGATAATTATTCATTTGGGTAGAAAGCCTGATAGTGATGGGCGATGTCCTAATGATACTATAATGGTGAGGAAAATGATTGTGATGGGAGGTGTTTTATCTCATGTGTGTGATAATGATACTCTTGTAGTACATGATCTGGGCATAAATAAGAAGAAGATAGTGTTGTTATGATATAAATTAGTATGTTTAGGATTGTTATAATCTGAATATACATTATAAGAGCTGTTATTCATCCTATATGGGCAATTGATGAGGAGGGTGTAATATTTTCCAGGTGAGTATGGCGAAGTCTGCCTCAGCCTCCAGCTATGATTTATAATATCACTATGATTAATAGTATATTTAGGTTGATGGATGGTGACATGTGGTATAAAACTGATAGGGGTGCAATTTTGTCATGTTGATAGCATCAGGTCTGCTGTTCATGGGATGCCTCGTGTGACTTCAGGCACTCAGAAGTGAAATGGGGAAAGTCCTACTTTTGTGACAAGGGCGATTGTCATGAGGGTGGATGCTGCTGGATTAAAGATTCTTGTTTTTCATTGTGCTCTTTGACCAGAGTATATTAGATTAATGATAATAGCCATTATAAGTAGTATTGATGTGGTGGACTGTTTTAGGAAATATTTGTTGGATGCTTCTGTAGCTTATGGGTTCATGTTTTTTATTAGAATGGGGATACCATTAACCAGTGTGAGCTGGTTATACAATTATATTTCCTGAGAAAATGGTCAGTAGAATGATGGTAAAAACAATGAGAGTTTATTAGCACAGGAAGGATATACAAAAATATTTTGGGGGTATGGGCCTGAAGCTTACTTAGAGAACTTTACTATATAGCATGTGGTGTAATGTGGTAGGTAGCATGGAGAATGTAAAATTATTAGGAAGAATTCAATTCCAGGAATAAGAGCATTGAAACCTCTATGATTTACTCTATCAAAGTAACTCTTTTGTCAGACATATTTCTTAAATTTGTGGTGGGTTGCCTGGTATGATGACAAGTAGTGAAAACTCTCATATACATAGGGTTAATGTTAGTCGTAAAAAAACTTTTCATAAGAGATGTATGCGTTGATCATATCAAAATTGTAGGTAGGAGGCTCAAATTCATAGAAAGGAGATTGTTAGATGTGTTTTAATGATGACTTGGGCTGTACATAATTCTGGCACCTAGGGATTGTCGAATGCTCCTAAAAATAGATTGCTGTGGAAATGTTTATTATAGGGAAATTGACATATTCTCCAGGAGGGACGGAGTGAATGGGCCTGCTACATTTTCTACATTGAAGACATATACAGGTTTTGATGCTACTTCCGTTAAATCAAGTGGGGCTTCATTGGATTTCTGCTACTGCGGAGATAATCAAATTCTGGGTAGGGGTCAGGAGAAAATTAGTCATAGGTGTTCTTGTGTAATAATTACTGTTGAAAGTGTAAATGATCCATTTATCCGTAAGACTGAGAATAGAATAACTGCTACATTACTTCATATGAGATGATTGTCTGTGCTATTGTTCCTAGAGCTCCAGTGAGTGAGTATTTTGAATGTGAAGTTCATCCAGATCTGAGGATGGAGTAAATGGCTAGGTGTGATATGGCTACTAGAAATAATATGCCTACATTTATATTAATTAGTGGATAAGATATGGGAAGAGGAATTCATGTTGTGAGAGCCGGGGTTAAGGCTAGCATTGGGGTTAAGGCTAGCAAGAGAAGCCACCGCAATGAGAAGCCCGCGCACCGCAACAAAGAGTAGCCCCCGCTTGCCGCAACTAGAGAAAGCCTGCGCATAGCAACGAAGACCCAACGCAGCCAAAAACAAATTAATTAATTAATTAGTTAACTATTTTAAACAAAAGTACTATATCCTTCTGTACAGCTTCTCTGGGAAGAACAGAGAGATGGCGTAGGAGAGTGAGAAAGACCGATATTTAGTGCACATCTCTCATGCAGGTGCTCTGCTGGCTCCGATAGATTTATCCCCACTTTACAAAGGAGGAAATAATCTCAGAGAGGTTTAGTAATTTTCCCAAAGCCAAACAGCTATGGAGTGGCAGAACCAAGATCTGAACCAAGTCTGTTACCTTCAAAGCCTAAGTCCTCATCACAACAAAACTCAATTAATATTTACATTTCTCGAATTACATTGCAACCTGGGGAGTTCTTGGCACAATCCTGAATAAGAGTGAGAAAGAAAGAAATAGCATTGTTCCTACAGTCAACCCAAATTTTTGGAGCAGCTGCTAGATGCCTGGCCCTTTTTGGGGTTCAGCAGTGATCAAGGCAGGAAGAGTCCTGCTTTCATGAACCACGTAGTGGGGAGGAGAGAAGGGTGCAACTTGGGTGAGGGATTTCACCTTGCTGGACCTCTGTTTTGTCATCTGGAAAATGGGATGGGTGTTCCTCATTTTCTGGGATTGTCCAGCCCTCACGTTCTCTGATTCCATAAGAAGCATTTGTTTTCCTGTTTCTTTAAAATTCATTCAGGCCGTGAGCTGTGATGAATGTTGTTAGCTGCTCCCCAAATCACTCTATTCCCACCCTTTTCCTGTGATCAGGTCTTTCCCGAAACATGACTCACAGTCAGTCAAGTCACAGAACCTAAGGGGCACCCAGCAGAAAAATTCCAACCCTTGCTTCCCAGGAGCTCTGCGGTCTACCTGCCAGGTAAACTTAACTCACCTGGCACAAGGTGGCCATCCCTGGTTTCACATCAACATGATCTCAGGCACAAACCTCCTTGTTTTTCCATTTTGTCTTTAAGTTACTTGTTGAAACAACTGCACAGATATGACACAGATATAAAATCAGGCATCTTCTGCCCCCAGTGCCTACTAATAAATGATTTTCTGCCACTTTAATGATAAAGATAGCACATTTCAACATTCCGCTACCCTTATTATTTGTCATTTTTGTTGATATTTCTATTGACTACATCTTTCAATATTTTAACAATGGAACATTTATTTAGGGTGTTCCAGACCCAGCCTTTAGTGGTAAAGGTTTTGTTGTTATATTTCTATTATGTTTCCTTTAAAAATCATTATCCTATTTAAATGGCTTAAGTCAATTCTATAGGCATTTATCTTATGATATTGATGAAATTGATACATAGAGGGCAGTAGTACAAGTTGATTGGACTTGAGAACCTCTATTAGCACAGTTAAGTATAAATATTATCTATATGTAAACCAAAGTACAGGCCGAGTGAGATTCTCTGACTTTTTTCCACTGTCTGCCCCTCAAGCCTGTGAGAAATGGAATAGTTCTTGCCCTATCAGTAAACAAAGGATGTCACAGTCTTCAGCACTTGCAGCCCTCCAATGTGAGCCGGCGGGCCCTGAGGCACTCAGGATACGCAAATACAGAATGCAGGCCCCAGAGAGCTGAGGTGCATATCAAAGGAAGGAATTCAGTGAGCCCAGGCAAAGAAAAGTGCCGCATTCCTCACCTTGGGAGAGCTGGTTTTCCTTAGTTAACAATCACCTTTGGATGTTCCCCATTACCTGGGCCAGTCCCCTGCCCTGTCCCCTCCCCCCGGTACTTTAGCTCAGGGAGGAAGGAGCGCAGAGGGACTCGGCTGTATAAGGGGCCTGCGCGCCTCGGGAGGAGTTTTCAGCCGCTTTCGCCGCAGTCGGGAAGAGGGGCGCTGACGCTGCAGCCGGACCCTGCGCCTCCCTTGCCCCGTTTCCCCTCAGGACGCTCAGGACGACCCCCTCCTCACGCCCACCAGGCCTCGCGAGCCAGGACGAGGGCAGGGGCGAGAGGACGGACCGTAGTTCCCGGGGACCAGACGCTGGAGGCCGCTCTTTCTGCACAGCAGCGGCGGGTGGCAGCGAACCCCTGCCCCTCAGAAGCTGGTCTTGTGCTGCCGCCCGGGCACCGGACCAGGCGGAGGGTCGGCGCCCACTTACCCGGCCCGCCGTCCCCGCGACTGTCATGGCTTTGGCCGCCGGGGCACCTCCAGAGCCGGCAGCCTCAGTGAGGTCGCCCTCCCCTCGGGCTCCGGGGCAGTTCCGTGAAGGCGGAGGGAAGAGACCCCGCCTGAGCCGGGAGTTCCAGGTCTGAGGAAACGCGGGCTCTGTTCAGCGCGCAGTGGGTGGGAGCGCTCTGCCCCGAGGCCTTCTGGGAGTGAGCGGGGCGGCGGGGGAGGGAGCCGCCAGGAGCGCAGGGCCCCGTCGGGGGTCCTGGAGGGGCGGCCCGGCCTGGGGGCCATGCCCATTGTGGCCGCAGCCCAGGACTTTTTCCTGGAATCCTACACAAAAAAATTAGAAAGATACACAGTCTAATGTAAATACTCACAAATGATTGTTGCTGCTGTGCTCACTATTCTATTAAAGGTGTAAAATCCATAAAACACTTTAAGTTCAAAATTAAATATGAATTTTTACCTTTCTAATTATGTCTCTGATATTCACAGTTGTGGTTAATGAATCAGAGACTGTGGCATCACTAGTTAAAAATGAGCTTGTTAAAAAAATAGAACTCAGGCCCACAGGACCTACTGAATCACAATCTGCACGTTTACAATCTCCCCAGTGTACTCGTGTACCCATGAATAGTTGAAAGGTACATTTCTACCTCGACAGGTCTTTTCTCTATGAGAAATACACACATTTTATCCAGTTTGATATAAATAAAACACTCAAAAATGCATATGCCTGTGTTGAGACCATCATTTTATCATTTCTTTTCCAGACAAGTATAGTCTCTATACTGGTTTTGTGGCTCACATGCCATACTCTTTTCTTGTAGTTAGAAATAAGGTAGAGAAAGTTACTTTGTATAAAAAAATTTATATATATATATATATATATATATATATATATATGTATTAGTGGATAATTGAAGACACTCTTCTAAATTAAAACCTTCTCTTAACTTGCTGTTTTCTTTTTTTTTTTTTTTTTTAATGGGATTTTCTTTTATTTTTATTTTTTTTATTTTTATTTTTTTTCACACACACACACTGTATTTTATTTTTACAAGAGATAAGTAGACTGACACCAAGCATTGTACATGGATGACCACAACAAAAACAACAATGATTGCAATTACCAAACATGAAACACACTCATCCTATGTCATAATATTGACATTCAGTCCAGTTATCCTCCACTGTAACAGCTCCTTTACTTTGCAGTGAAAATTAATTTGTATATTCTTTGCCTCTGAATCCTTGTGGGATTTTTTTTTTTTTAATTCAGACAGAAAGTCACAAAAATTATACTCATCCTCATCAGTTCACTCAGTCCCATGTAATTAATTGTTTTTTGTCATCTTGATCTTTTGTTAGCACTTTTATGAGTTCATCAGTTTTTCATCAGAGTTCTGAAAATGCTTATTCATTCAGTTCAGCAGTACAGTCAGTTACCAGAAACCTGTACTTGTCAGAGTCTTTTCCATGAATTTCTTAAAGATGAAACCCTTTTATAGGAACATATTTGCAAAATCATCAGAGTACACCCAGAACTGTCTGTAAATGACAAAAGACTTAAAAATGACCACGGTTAAAGATTTGATGAAAGTTCATAATAATGCAGTTGACAAGAAAATTAGTTATTTCTGCGATATACATTTTAAAGTAATAACTAGGATTATTACTTATAACATTATACCAGAACATATAAGATTTTTAGAAATTTCATGTAATGTCTGAAACATTTATATTAACATATTTCCATACATATTTCCATACAAATACAAATATAAGATTTTTAGAAATTTCATGTAATGTCTGAAACATTTATATTAACATATTTCGATACAAATAACCCAATGAAAGTTTAGTATTAGTTGTTTTGTTTGTTTTTTTATACTGCAGGTTCTTATTAGGCATCAATTTTATACATATCAGTGTATACATGTCAATCCCAATCGCCCAATTCAGCACACCACCATCCCCACCTCACCGCAGTTTTCCCCCCTTGGGTCATATTATGAACTCTTCCCGTGGCCACATGGCATGTGTACGTTTAATTTCAGGGACTGCTGACATTCCAGGATGTGGCCATAGATTTCTGTCAAGAGGAGTGAGAATGCCTGGACCAAGATCAATGGGAATTGTACAGGGATGTGATGTTAGAGAAGTATAGGAACCTGCTCTCCTTGGGTGAGGATACCTTCCTTCCAGAATTCCTTATCCAACCACAGGGTTTGGAGTCCTTCATTTGTAGAATGTCTCCTGGAATCTTCTGCTTCCTACAATAGGGTTTCAGATTGCAACGTTTCAGGAAAGATTGGGAGTTTGTGGGTATAATTTTTCTTATTCTTTTAAAATTGCAGCCTCCCTTTTAATATACTTTGTAACTGCTTGGGATGTGTCTATATGAACTGTGTACTATATGCTTCTGTTATAGTCCTTACAATATTTCATTGTCTTATTTTCTCTAACAATTTTCCATGGATGCTTTGGGCTTAAGGTATATTAAAAGGGAGACTGCGAATCTGGGACTTCCCTGGTGATGCAGTGATTAAGAATTCGCCTGCCAATGCAGGGGACCCGGTTCGATCCCCGGTCCGGGAAGATCTCACGTGCCACGGAACAACTAAGCCAGTGGGCCACAACTACTGAGTCTGCACGCCGCAACTACTGAAGCCGGTGTGTCTTGAGCCAGTGCGCCATTTATCTTTTGAGAATAAAACCACTTCTGAGTGATTAAAATTTAGGCCAGCTAGTCAAAATGCTTTATCACCTGTTCTTCTAAAACACTGGTCAATGGAACAAGTTTTACTAGGGATAACAGTGTAATTGTATTCTGGAGTTCATATGGGCAATATGGTTTATGACCTTGATGCTGGATCACGACATTTCAAAGGTATAACTGCTATTAATTGTCTGTTTGTTCAACGATTAAAGTCTCACGTGATCTGAGTTCAGACTGGAGTCATCCTGGTTGGTTTCTGTCTATTGCAGATTTCTTCCAGTATGAAAGGACAAGAGCAATACGGCTTCCTTTACAAAATGTCTTCAAACTAAATGATGATATAATCTACATTCAATTAATTTATACATACCCTACTGTAGAACAGGGTTGGTTACGCTGGCAGAGCCCGGTAATTATGTAAAACTGAAACTTTTACTGCACTGGTTCAAGTCCTCTTCCTAAGAATATGTTTATAATCAACATTCTTTCACAAATTACCCAATTTAATTCACCATAGCATTCCTCATATTAACTAAATGGAAAATCCTAGGCTATATACAAATCCAGAAAGGGCCAAAAATCATCAGCCCCCATGGAAGATTACAACCCATTGCTGAGGCATTCAAATTACTTATTAAAGAACCACTATGTCCATCAACATCATCAATTTATATATTATTGCCCCAATGCTAGCCTTAACCCTGGCTCTCACAACATGAATTCCTCTTCCCATATCTTATCCACTAATTAGTATAAATGTAGGCATATTATTTCTATTAGCCATATCACACCTAGCCATTTATTCCATCCTCAGATCTGGATGAACTTCACATTCCAAATACTCACTCACTGGAGCTCCAGGAACAATAGCACAGACGATCATCTCATATGAAGTAATGTAGCAGTTATTCTATTCTCAGTCTTACTGGTAAATGGATCATTTACACTTTCAACAGTAATTATTACACAAGAACACCTATGACTAATTTTCTCCTGACCCCTACCCAGAATTTGATTATCTCCGCAGTAGCAGAAATCCAGTGAAGCCCCACTTGATTTAACAGAAGTAGAATCAAAACCTGTACATGTCTTCAATGTAGAAAATGTAGCAGGCCCATTCACCCCGTCCTTCCTAGAGAATATGTCAATTTCCCTATAATAAACGTTTCCACAGCAATCTATTTTTAGGAGCATTCGACAATCCCTAGGTGCCAGAATTATAGATTCTTTCATCTTGTAAATATAGTTTTCTTTAAAAAATAATTTTTATAGTTTTACTACCTTTAAACAAAATGTACTCCATTGCTGTGGAATATTCCTTCATAGGAGCGTGCATGGTTCATTTCTGCATCCGTCTGTGATGGCCTTCAGGTTCCTTCAGGTTTGGCTCCTGTGGCTGCAAGTCCATGTCCGTGTGTCCTGGTGCAGGGCTGCTGGGTTTGTGTTCAACTGGGAGGAGCACTGTGGGTCTCTGTGCATGGACTTTGCTATCTGAGGCCCGATTGCTTCAGAAGTGGTTGCATCCCCCCGTTGCGTACCAGGCTTTCCATTGCTCCACATCCTGCGGATATTTGATACTATGTCTTTCATGTCTGCCATTCTGGTAGGTGTATGCACAGTATTTTGCTTATGGCTTTAATCCCTCTGTTGTTAGTGAAGTTGTGCATTTTGTGGTATTCATGGACTATTTCCTGTTGTTTTTTGAAAAGTTTTAAAAATTGTGGTCTGGTACACATAACATAAAATGTACTATCTTAACCATTTTTAAGTGCACATTTCAGGGTCAGGAAGTAATTCACACTGTTGTGCAAACCTGACCACCATCATCCTCCAGAACTTTTTCATCTTGCACAATTGAAACAGTCCCCATTAAACACTCACTCCCCATTGTCCCTCCCTCAGCCTCTGGCCCTCAACATCCTACTTTATGTCTCTATATTTCCGACTGCTCTAGGGGCCTTGTATGAGTGGATCAAGCACTGTTTGTTTTTTTGTGTCTAGCTTACATCACTGAGCATAATGCCCTCAAGGTTCATCCCTGCTGCATCCTGTGTCAGAATTGACTTCCTTTTTAGGCTGAATAGCATTCCCTTGTATTGATGGACCGTGTTTTTCTTCTCCATTCATCCATTAGTGGACACATGTAATATCTACATTCATTTCTACTGTCATAATATTTGTGGAATAAAATCAGAAAGTCCTATGAATCAAAAGTCATTTGCCATTAACTTTTTTCTTAAACTTTTTGTTGTGGAAAACATCAAGGCTAAGAAAAGGGAAAAATACATGTCAGCTTCACTTGTGTTCAGGAATTAATGCTTTACGGATTCACTTTATTCCCTGTGTGTGTGCTATGCGTTTGCATGTGTCTGTTTGCATACATATGCTGTGCATGTGCATAGGTATGTGAACTTGCACACATTAGTGTGTGCATGGGCATATGGGTGCATGTGTGTTCACATGCTAGTGTGTGAATATATTTGTGCTGTGCACGTGCATATGTTTGTGTGTGTGCTGTGCCTGCCTGTGCGCACACCTGTGTGTTTGCTGGAACCACTTGCAAGTTGGCTGCAGAATGAATTGTGCCCCAGATATATCCGCACGCAGCTGCTCTAACAATCCTGCGTAGCCACGTAAAGGTCACAGATCTCAGGGATTTAAATGGATGGAGCAGGATATCCTGACACAGAGTTTGTCTTCCAATGCCTGTCACTGTCTCAGTAACATCCTTCACACCTTCTTTAAGCCCCATTCAGGGTCCAGTTTAGACTCCCATTACATTCAGTCACCTGTCCCAGGTCCCCTAAAGCAACAATGTCACCGTTGGAGAGCCCGGCCAAGGCTGGGGGTGCCCCTCCTGTTGGCCTGGCCTCCAGGCCCTGCCCTTGGCTCCTGTTTTCTCATATCTCAGCCAGGCCCCGACTTGGATCGGGCCGCCACCTCTTTCCTCACAGGGTCCCATCGCCCAGTCGAGGGGGTTCATTCTCCCCAAACACAGCATCAGGAGTCGGGGGCTGACAGTCCCCACTGGGTCTCCTTCATGTGAGACCCTGTGCTGTTGAAAGAGCAGGCACCCTGCCCTCGGGGGTGGGGGACTGGGGGGCGACATGCGGCCCACGATGGGCAGGCGGGTCTCCGGGTGGGGCGAGCCAGTGTGCAAGGAGTTCCGCGGTGGGTTCTCCTCTCCAACGGCTTCTGTGCCCCTACCTCTCCCCGTGCCTCCCCTCGAAGACAGCGCGGTGCCCGGGATGGGAACCATGGGAGCCGTGTAGCCACCGCCCCCTGTACACACACACACACACGCACACGCACACGCACACGCACACGCTGCAGGGAAGCAGGACCTGAGTGCAGGGCTCTCAGCGGCCCTGAGCGCCCCGCCCGGAATCGGCCAGCCGAATGGACAGACCGGATCTCCCGGCCCGGACCATGCAGGACTCTCCTGACCTTGCTTGCAGTGTGGCCGCCTCCTTCTGGAAGCCTGGGAGGCTGGAATCAGTCCACTTCTTGTCTGTCCTGGCAGCAGACTGGGCTGCACTCTAAGAAGTTCGTGGCTCGCCCGTGGATCCTGACCATCAGGTGGCCAGAGAAATTGGGAACATTTCTGTTTTGCCTGTTGAAATGTTTAATGACAAAGATTTTGTTCAGTTTCCTGATGTGGGTGTCCAAAGATGAGAGACCCATGTGTGTGATCTGTACCCCCTATGAGATCAGCCCTAAGCTAGTTTAAACATGATCAAGTTGTGTCTACATGGTAGATTTAGACCTCTGCATGTCCTGTCTACTGATTATGTTTAGAGCTGACCATGTGTTGTCTACAATAAGAAGATTTAGACCTGACCATGTTCTGTGTACGCTAGGACTATGGGGACCTGGGTAGAGACCCGGCCTGGCCTCAGTACTGGGAAGCTCCGTGCCTGCATCTGAATGTCAGTGCTTAGATGTCTGGGGTCTGGAGCTGAGGTGGGCTTGACTACGTAACAGCCTCTCTTCTGAGTGTGGTGACCTGGTCCTCCCAAGGGTCAGTGCTATGGTCGGGGCCTTAGTCTTAATCCCTGCAAGGTTCACCTTCCCTGGGGCTCATGGAGAATCCTCGGGAGGACTACCTGGCAATAATTCCAATTTACCAGCACGTGCATGGTGCATAGGGAAGCAGGTTTAGCTGCTGAATTGATTGCAGGGCACGCAGATCGGGCAAAAGGCCGATGGGTGACAGCTGAGGCTGCTGCTGAGCTCTCCCTCCAGTCTACCGTCCCTACTCAGCAGAGTCCAGAGCTGCCCCTCGGCTTTCAGCCCTGCTGTCCTGTGAGTTTTCTCAACATGTAAGTGAGACGAGAAAGGACTCAGCATGCCAGCACCAGGGTCGTGTGTTCAACTCTAGTATGAAAGCTGTAAAAACAGTTAAAATCACACAGAACCAAAGTGAGAAGAGGAGGGCTCCACTGGGACAAGTGTGGGGAAAGGAGACCCACCTGACACTTTTTCCCATCCCAGGAGGTCCCAGGGACCCAGCTTGTTTCCACATTGGGGGAGCCCCCTGCAGAGCCATGGTGTCCTGACCAAGGGGACGTGTGACCCCAGGTGCAGGGTCTGGGGAGGTGAGGTCACCCTGGGACTGTGGACAGGTGACCCAGGTGGAGGGGTCTGGGGAGGTGGGTCACCCTGGTGAGTGTGGATGTGTGGCCCCAGGTATAGGGTGCGGGGACTGTGTGGGTCTCACCATACCTGCATGGGTCAGGATCACATGGATGGGGGTGATCCATCCGCATATGCGCTCTTTGCCTGCAGTGTGTCCTGTCCCCTTTGAGATTTCCAACCTCTGCATTAAGGGTGTTGTCCTGATTAACCTGTGGTTCCTTTTCTTCTCTTCATCTTGTCACAATCATATGAGGTCAGGCATGTTTGAGTGGGTTGCTGCTCTGTGTTCCGGTGAGTGACAACACTTGGTGGTATCGTATTAATACTATAGCATATCATATATCTAATCTCTGGGGGTCACCACTGCCTGGGTCCCCCTGGACAGAGGTCAGGTGAGCACAGACTAGCCCCCCCTATGAATGGTCTCCCACGTGCTCTGTGAGGGTACCGTGATGGCCCCTAAGGTAGGGGACTGTGTCTGGGCCTCCGACATTTGTGATGAAGGGGAGTCGAAATGGAATCTCAATTAACAAGACATTATTTTAAGAATTTATTTTAAGTGAAATAAAACACACGTCACATACCCTTTACCATCATCACCATTTTAAGTGCACGTTTCTGAGGCATCAGATAGATTCACTTTCTCGTGGAGCCATCACCACCATCACTAGAACTTTTCGTCCTGCAAAACCAAAATTCCACAACCATGAAAGTCTCATTCCCCATTCCCTCCCACTGCCCCTGGCACCGATATCCACTTCAGTCCCTGAGTTGTCGACTGCAGGGCACCCACTGGAGTGGAATCCTGCAGTGTTTAATGACGGGTCATTTTGGAAGAGCTGACTTTCAGTCTGAAGCTCTGCCTGTTCGCATCTGAAGATTCTGCATTTAAGGAGAGGGTGTATGAGGAAGGGGGTGTATGCAGGACAAAGGTGTCCGGGGTGCAGGTGAGCCAGGACCTGACCAGCTGCCTTTTGGGTCCTCTGGTCCCATCTCTTGGTCTGTGCCTCATCTGCATCATCACTGTCCCCGCTGGCACCGCTGGGGTGTTGTTGTCTGAGTGAGAGTCCCCTGGTGCCCCTGCTCTCCTCCCCTCCTCCTGCTGGTTGCGGAGGGAACTGCTTGCTGTGTGGTCTCTACTCCTGAGGCATGAAGGACCCTGTAGCATGGACCTGCAGAGTGTGGGGTGTGGTCCCAAGAGCATGGGGCCCACATAGGACACGACATCGGGGCGTGACAAGGGCTAGGGCTGCCTCATCACTGACAGGGAATGTTGCCCAGATCCTGCTAGAGAGGGTGTGGTGGGTGGCCTGGGACCCTAGAGGCCCCATTCCTATATTGGAGCTTGGAGAGTGCTTCCCCATGGGCTGCAGATTCACCCCATATCTCAGCCATATCCCTCTGTCCTGTCTTTGAACTCAGGAAAACGAGCTCTCTTGTCCGCAACATAGGCCTGGTCCTGTTGATATTAGGATTCTTTAAGTTAGGCGTCCTGGGATAGCAGCTCCTTTTAGGCCTGAGAAGGAACAACTCCGGAGTGTACAACAATTTCAGATGAAACTAATATTCAATGACTATCCCTAACTACTCGGTTGTTGACTTCTATTAGTCATTATTCTCCTGGTTTTAGCTCTGATATGGGGATTACAGAGGAGTCAACATTTAAATCTTCGTAATCTGTGTATTTGTAGCTTCAGTATCATTACTGACCCATAGTTTTTTATGGTTTGGGAAGAGTTATTGATTTCATGTATCATGGAAAGGATTCACAATGATGATAGGGTAATTAAGATTACAATAATAGCTAGTAAATTGTTCACATTTTCTCTACCTGTGCATCTATTGTATGCATATGAGTTTAGATGTCAATATTAGTGAAATGATATAGAGGACTAGAGAACTTATTTTAAAAATCACTATTAATGTGTGATGAAGAAAATGTAAAAGTTCTTCCATAATCGGTGATGTTGTATCTTGAGAGCCTAGATGAAATTGATATGCCTTAGTCATATACAGGATTTTAGCCTATCATTTAACTTTGACAAAGCTACATCACTTTTTACTTTTATCTCATTTATTGAGGAAGACATAATTGTTATGGTGTTGGCTTGAAACTGGTTGAAAAGGACTTGAGTCCTTCCTTATTTTACATTTACATAGGTAGGATCTTGAAACGTAGGATATGGTGGAGGACATCCGTGTAACCATTCTAGGTTAGGAGTAGCAATTCCCACTGCTAAGACTTCTTGTTCAGACACAAATGCTTTTCAAAGTATGAAGATTACTAGCATTACTGCTTTTACTGAGATGAATGAGCCTAAAGACAAAATATTTCATGTTGTGTATGCCTCAGGGTACTCAGACTAACGTAGTGACATCCCTGAGAGGCCACGAAAGTGCTGCAGGAAGTCATATTTACTACTACAAATATACTTGTGAAGTGAATTTTTGCTCATGCTGAGTTAACTGTATAACCTGAGAATAGTGGGAATCAGTGTAGAAAGCCTCCTATAATAGTGAAGACTGCTCCCATGGACATTAGGTCATGGAAGTGTGCTACTACATAGTATGTATCCTGGAGGACAATGTCTGGGGATGAGTTGGCTAGGATGATTCCTGTCAAATCACCTACTGTAAAAAGAAAAACTAAAGCCTAAAACTCATAATATAGTGGGAGGTCATATAGTATTACCTCCGTGAACAGTTGCTAACCAGGGACTTCCCTGGTGACGCAGTGGTTAAGAATTCGTCTGCCAATGCAGGGGACACGGGTTCGAGCCCTTGTCTGGGAAGATTCCACATGCCGCGGAGCAAAAAGCCCGTGTGCCACAACTACTGAGCCTGCCCTCTAGAGCCCGCAAGCCACAACTACTGAAGCCCACGCGCCTAGAGTTCGTGCTCTGCAACAAGAGAAGCCACTGCAATGAAAGGGCCGCACACCGCAACGAAGAGTAGCTGCCGCTCACCGCAACCAGAGAAAGCCCATGCGCAGCAACCAAGACCCAACTCAGCCAAAAAAAAAAAAAAAAAAAAACAAAAGAAAAAGAAAAATTAAATAAAGAGTTGCTAATCAGCTAGATACTTTTACTCCTGTAGGGATAGAAGTAATTACGGTAGCTGATGCAAAGTATGCTCCTGAGTCCACAGCTATCCCTATGGTAAACATATGATGGGCCCACAAGAGAACTCCTAAAAAACCAGTGGACATGACTCATACTATTCCCAGATAGCTGAAAGGCAATTTTTGTCCTAAATAGTATGTAATGATATGTGAGTTTATAACAAACCCTGTTAGGCCATGAATACAGACTTCAGGGTGAGCAAAGTATCAAAAGAGGTGTTGGTATAGGATTCGGTCTCCTCCTGCAGGGTCAAAGAAAGTAGTGTTTAGATTTCTATCTCTTAACAGCATGGCAATTCTGGCTGCTTGGACTGAGATTGGTAATTATAGTAATATGGCTATAGTTGGGGAAGATTAAACAAATAATGGTGTTTGGTATTGGGATATGACTGCTGGTTTTGTATTAAAGACTACAGTAATAAAAGTAATAATACCAAGAGTTGAGGAGACACCTGCTAAATGTAAGGAGAAAACAGTTAGGTCGACAGTGGCTCCTGCATGGGCCAGATTGCAGGCTAGAGCTGAATACACCGTCCCACTGGTACCAGAACCAGCTTCTACTATTGGTGATATGAGTAGGAGTAAGAATGATGGGGGAAGTAGTCAAAAGTTTATATGATTTATTGGGGGAAATGCTACTTCAGGTGTCCGAGTTATTAGTGGCCCAAGTCAGTTTTCAAAGCCTGCAATCATAACGGGTACAGCTATAAAGAAAATTATTACAAGTGCAGGGACTGTTATGACAACCTTACAGATTTGGGCATCTCCAAGTAGCGGTCCAGGTCAGCATAGCTCAGCCTGGATTAATATAATTAAGGTGCTGCCTGCCTACTCCAGCTCAAGCACCAAATAGTAAATATAAAATGCTGATATCTTTGTGATTTGTTGAAAATAATCAGCAGTGTATGAAGAGAGGTAAAATGACTGAGTTAGCATTAGACTGTAAATCTAAAGACAGAGATTGAGCCCTCTTTCTGGCAAACCCTGTGGTGAATCAACAAATTGAATTGTAACTTCAGAGAAGCAGCTCCAATTCTGCCAGTGATTATCCTGCCTTTTTTTTTTCTTTTTTTCTTTCTCAAATGAAGGAGAAGTAGACTGAAGCCAGTTGACTACAGGATTTGCCTGTTAACTAAAGTTTCCTGGGGTTAAAACTCATCAATCTCGTAAAGATTTGGCTTCAATACAGTGTTTGCTTTACATTCAATTGATGTAGAATAAAGTCTTGCAATCCTTATTTTTAGGAATTAAGTAAATTTCACTTGTTTAGGGTTTTGAAAGCTCTTGGTCTGAACTAACCTAAATTCCTAGTCCAGCACCGATAGAATGGGTGTTGTGTGTAGTAACCGTGTGGGTATCATGATTGGTAATGATAGGAAGGTTATTTCTTTGTATGTTCAAATTGTTTTGTGTTTGTGTTGTTTAATGAAGGGAATATAGTTAGTGATGTGGAGTATGTTAGCTGCAAGTAGAAATATATGCTGAGGACTGCTATGATGGCTATTAGTGTTGGTAGAATGATGTTGTCGTTTTTGTTATCTCTTGGATAATTATTCATTTGGGTAGAAAGCCTGATAGTGATGGGCGATGTCCTAATGATACTATAATGGTGAGGAAAATGATTGTGATGGGAGGTGTTTTATCTCATGTGTGTGATAATGATACTCTTGTAGTACATGATCTGGGCATAAATAAGAAGAAGATAGTGTTGTTATGATATAAATTAGTATGTTTAGGATTGTTATAATCTGAATATACATTATAAGAGCTGTTATTCATCCTATATGGGCAATTGATGAGGAGGGTGTAATATTTTCCAGGTGAGTATGGCGAAGTCTGCCTCAGCCTCCAGCTATGATTTATAATATCACTATGATTAATAGTATATTTAGGTTGATGGATGGTGACATGTGGTATAAAACTGATAGGGGTGCAATTTTGTCATGTTGATAGCATCAGGTCTGCTGTTCATGGGATGCCTCGTGTGACTTCAGGCACTCAGAAGTGAAATGGGGAAAGTCCTACTTTTGTGACAAGGGCGATTGTCATGAGGGTGGATGCTGCTGGATTAAAGATTCTTGTTTTTCATTGTGCTCTTTGACCAGAGTATATTAGATTAATGATAATAGCCATTATAAGTAGTATTGATGTGGTGGACTGTTTTAGGAAATATTTGTTGGATGCTTCTGTAGCTTATGGGTTCATGTTTTTTATTAGAATGGGGATACCATTAACCAGTGTGAGCTGGTTATACAATTATATTTCCTGAGAAAATGGTCAGTAGAATGATGGTAAAAACAATGAGAGTTTATTAGCACAGGAAGGATATACAAAAATATTTTGGGGGTATGGGCCTGAAGCTTACTTAGAGAACTTTACTATATAGCATGTGGTGTAATGTGGTAGGTAGCATGGAGAATGTAAAATTATTAGGAAGAATTCAATTCCAGGAATAAGAGCATTGAAACCTCTATGATTTACTCTATCAAAGTAACTCTTTTGTCAGACATATTTCTTAAATTTGTGGTGGGTTGCCTGGTATGATGACAAGTAGTGAAAACTCTCATATACATAAGGTTAATGTTAGTCGTAAAAAAACTTTTCATAAGAGATGTATGCGTTGATCATATCAAAATTGTAGGTAGGAGGCTCAAATTCATAGAAAGGAGATTGTTAGATGTGTTTTAATGATGACTTGGGCTGTACATAATTCTGGCACCTAGGGATTGTCGAATGCTCCTAAAAATAGATTGCTGTGGAAATGTTTATTATAGGGAAATTGACATATTCTCCAGGAGGGACGGAGTGAATGGGCCTGCTACATTTTCTACATTGAAGACATATACAGGTTTTGATGCTACTTCCGTTAAATCAAGTGGGGCTTCATTGGATTTCTGCTACTGCGGAGATAATCAAATTCTGGGTAGGGGTCAGGAGAAAATTAGTCATAGGTGTTCTTGTGTAATAATTACTGTTGAAAGTGTAAATGATCCATTTATCCGTAAGACTGAGAATAGAATAACTGCTACATTACTTCATATGAGATGATTGTCTGTGCTATTGTTCCTAGAGCTCCAGTGAGTGAGTATTTTGAATGTGAAGTTCATCCAGATCTGAGGATGGAGTAAATGGCTAGGTGTGATATGGCTACTAGAAATAATATGCCTACATTTATATTAATTAGTGGATAAGATATGGGAAGAGGAATTCATGTTGTGAGAGCCGGGGTTAAGGCTAGCATTGGGGTTAAGGCTAGCAAGAGAAGCCACCGCAATGAGAAGCCCGCGCACCGCAACAAAGAGTAGCCCCCGCTTGCCGCAACTAGAGAAAGCCTGCGCATAGCAACGAAGACCCAACGCAGCCAAAAACAAATTAATTAATTAATTAGTTAACTATTTTAAACAAAAGTACTATATCCTTCTGTACAGCTTCTCTGGGAAGAACAGAGAGATGGCGTAGGAGAGTGAGAAAGACCGATATTTAGTGCACATCTCTCATGCAGGTGCTCTGCTGGCTCAGATAGATTTATCCCCACTTTACAAAGGAGGAAATAATCTCAGAGAGGTTTAGTAATTTTCCCAAAGCCAAACAGCTATGGAGTGGCAGAACCAAGATCTGAACCAAGTCTGTTACCTTCAAAGCCTAAGTCCTCATCACAACAAAACTCAATTAATATTTACATTTCTCGAATTACATTGCAACCTGGGGAGTTCTTGGCACAATCCTGAATAAGAGTGAGAAAGAAAGAAATAGCATTGTTCCTACAGTCAACCCAAATTTTTGGAGCAGCTGCTAGATGCCTGGCCCTTTTTGGGGTTCAGCAGTGATCAAGGCAGGAAGAGTCCTGCTTTCATGAACCACGTAGTGGGGCGGAGAGAAGGGTGCAACTTGGGTGAGGGATTTCACCTTGCTGGACCTCTGTTTTGTCATCTGGAAAATGGAATGGGTGTTCCTCATTTTCTGGGATTGTCCAGCCCTCACATTCTCTGATTCCATAAGAAGCATTTGTTTTCCTGTTTCTTTAAAATTCATTCAGGCCGTGAGCTGTGATGAATGTTGTTAGCTGCTCCCCAAATCACTCTATTCCCACCCTTTTCCTGTGATCAGGTCTTTCCCGAAACATGACTCACAGTCAGTCAAGTCACAGAACCTAAGGGGCACCCAGCAGAAAAATTCCAACCCTTGCTTCCCAGGAGCTCTGCGGTCTACCTGCCAGGTAAACTTAACTCACCTGGCACAAGGTGGCCATCCCTGGTTTCACATCAACATGATCTCAGGCACAAACCTCCTTGTTTTTCCATTTTGTCTTTAAGTTACTTGTTGAAACAACTGCACAAATATGACACAGATATAAAATCAGGCATCTTCTGCCCCCAGTGCCTACTAATAAATGATTTTCTGCCACTTTAATGATAAAGATAGAACATTTCAACATTCTGCTACCCTTATTATTTGTCATTTTTGTTGATATTTCTATTGACTACATCTTTCAATATTTTAACAATGGAACATTTATTTAGGGTGTTCCAGACCCAGCCTTTAGTGGTAAAGGTTTTGTTGTTATATTTCTATTATGTTTCCTTTAAAAATCATTATCCTATTTAAATGGCTTAAGTCAATTCTATAGGCATTTATCTTATGATATTGATGAAATTGATACATAGAGGGCAGTAGTACAAGTTGATTGGACTTGAGAACCTCTATTAGCACAGTTAAGTATAAATATTATCTATATGTAAACCAAAGTACAGGCCGAGTGAGATTCTCTGACTTTTTTCCACTGTCTGCCCCTCAAGCCTGTGAGAAATGGAATAGTTCTTGCCCTATCAGTAAACAAAGGATGTCACAGTCTTCAGCACTTGCAGCCCTCCAATGTGAGCCGGCGGGCCCTGAGGCACTCAGGATATGCAAATACAGAATGCAGGCCCCAGAGAGCTGAGGTGCATATCAAAGGAAGGAATTCAGTGAGCCCAGGCAAAGAAAAGTGCCGCATTCCTCACCTTGGGAGAGCTGGTTTTCCTTAGTTAACAATCACCTTTGGATGTTCCCCATTACCTGGGCCAGTCCCCTGCCCTGTCCCCTCCCCCCGGTACTTTAGCTCAGGGAGGAAGGAGCGCAGAGGGACTCGGCTGTATAAGGGGCCTGCGCGCCTCGGGAGGAGTTTTCAGCCGCTTTCGCCGCAGTCGGGAAGAGGGGCGCTGACGCTGCAGCCGGACCCTGCGCCTCCCTTGCCCCGTTTCCCCTCAGGACGCTCAGGACGACCCCCTCCTCACGCCCACCAGGCCTCGCGAGCCAGGACGAGGGCAGGGGCGAGAGGACGGACCGTAGTTCCCGGGGACCAGACGCTGGAGGCCGCTCTTTCTGCACAGCAGCGGCGGGTGGCAGCGAACCCCTGCCCCTCAGAAGCTGGTCTTGTGCTGCCGCCCGGGCACCGGACCAGGCGGAGGGTCGGCGCCCACTTACCCGGCCCGCCGTCCCCGCGACTGTCATGGCTTTGGCCGCCGGGGCACCTCCAGAGCCGGCAGCCTCAGTGAGGTCGCCCTCCCCTCGGGCTCCGGGGCAGTTCCGTGAAGGCGGAGGGAAGAGACCCCGCCTGAGCCAGGAGTTCCAGGTCTGAGGAAACGCGGGCTCTGTTCAGCGCGCAGTGGGTGGGAGCGCTCTGCCCCGAGGCCTTCTGGGAGTGAGCGGGGCGGCGGGGGAGGGAGCCGCCAGGAGCGCAGGGCCCCGTCGGGGGTCCTGGAGGGGCGGCCCGGCCTGGGGGCCATGCCCATTGTGGCCGCAGCCCAGGACTTTTTCCTGGAATCCTACACAAAAAAATTAGAAAGATACACAGTCTAATGTAAATACTCACAAATGATTGTTGCTGCTGTGCTCACTATTCTATTAAAGGTGTAAAATCCATAAAACACTTTAAGTTCAAAATTAAATATGAATTTTTACCTTTCTAATTATGTCTCTGATATTCACAGTTGTGGTTAATGAATCAGAGACTGTGGCATCACTAGTTAAAAATGAGCTTGTTAAAAAAATAGAACTCAGGCCCACAGGACCTACTGAATCACAATCTGCACGTTTACAATCTCCCCAGTGTACTCGTGTACCCATGAATAGTTGAAAGGTACATTTCTACCTCGACAGGTCTTTTCTCTATGAGAAATACACACATTTTATCCAGTTTGATATAAATAAAACACTCAAAAATGCATATGCCTGTGTTGAGACCATCATTTTATCATTTCTTTTCCAGACAAGTATAGTCTCTATACTGGTTTTGTGGCTCACATGCCATACTCTTTTCTTGTAGTTAGAAATAAGGTAGAGAAAGTTACTTTGTATAAAAAAATTTATATATATATATATATATATATATATATATATATATATATATATATGTATTAGTGGATAATTGAAGACACTCTTCTAAATTAAAACCTTCTCTTAACTTGCTGTTTTCTTTTTTTTTTTTTTTTTTTAATGGGATTTTCTTTTATTTTTATTTTTTTTATTTTTATTTTTTTTCACACACACACACTGTATTTTATTTTTACAAGAGATAAGTAGACTGACACCAAGCATTGTACATGGATGACCACAACAAAAACAACAATGATTGCAATTACCAAACATGAAACACACTCATCCTATGTCATAATATTGACATTCAGTCCAGTTATCCTCCACTGTAACAGCTCCTTTACTTTGCAGTGAAAATTAATTTGTATATTCTTTGCCTCTGAATCCTTGTGGGATTTTTTTTTTTTTAATTCAGACAGAAAGTCACAAAAATTATACTCATCCTCATCAGTTCACTCAGTCCCATGTAATTAATTGTTTTTTGTCATCTTGATCTTTTGTTAGCACTTTTATGAGTTCATCAGTTTTTCATCAGAGTTCTGAAAATGCTTATTCATTCAGTTCAGCAGTACAGTCAGTTACCAGAAACCTGTACTTGTCAGAGTCTTTTCCATGAATTTCTTAAAGATGAAACCCTTTTATAGGAACATATTTGCAAAATCATCAGAGTACACCCAGAACTGTCTGTAAATGACAAAAGACTTAAAAATGACCACGGTTAAAGATTTGATGAAAGTTCATAATAATGCAGTTGACAAGAAAATTAGTTATTTCTGCGATATACATTTTAAAGTAATAACTAGGATTATTACTTATAACATTATACCAGAACATATAAGATTTTTAGAAATTTCATGTAATGTCTGAAACATTTATATTAACATATTTCCATACATATTTCCATACAAATACAAATATAAGATTTTTAGAAATTTCATGTAATGTCTGAAACATTTATATTAACATATTTCGATACAAATAACCCAATGAAAGTTTAGTATTAGTTGTTTTGTTTGTTTTTTTATACTGCAGGTTCTTATTAGGCATCAATTTTATACATATCAGTGTATACATGTCAATCCCAATCGCCCAATTCAGCACACCACCATCCCCACCTCACCGCAGTTTTCCCCCCTTGGGTCATATTATGAACTCTTCCCGTGGCCACATGGCATGTGTACGTTTAATTTCAGGGACTGCTGACATTCCAGGATGTGGCCATAGATTTCTGTCAAGAGGAGTGAGAATGCCTGGACCAAGATCAATGGGAATTGTACAGGGATGTGATGTTAGAGAAGTATAGGAACCTGCTCTCCTTGGGTGAGGATACCTTCCTTCCAGAATTCCTTATCCAACCACAGGGTTTGGAGTCCTTCATTTGTAGAATGTCTCCTGGAATCTTCTGCTTCCTACAATAGGGTTTCAGATTGCAACGTTTCAGGAAAGATTGGGAGTTTGTGGGTATAATTTTTCTTATTCTTTTAAAATTGCAGCCTCCCTTTTAATATACTTTGTAACTGCTTGGGATGTGTCTATATGAACTGTGTACTATATGCTTCTGTTATAGTCCTTACAATATTTCATTGTCTTATTTTCTCTAACAATTTTCCATGGATGCTTTGGGCTTAAGGTATATTAAAAGGGAGACTGCGAATCTGGGACTTCCCTGGTGATGCAGTGATTAAGAATTCGCCTGCCAATGCAGGGGACCCGGTTCGATCCCCGGTCCGGGAAGATCTCACGTGCCACGGAACAACTAAGCCAGTGGGCCACAACTACTGAGTCTGCACGCCGCAACTACTGAAGCCGGTGTGTCTTGAGCCAGTGCGCCATTTATCTTTTGAGAATAAAACCACTTCTGAGTGATTAAAATTTAGGCCAGCTAGTCAAAATGCTTTATCACCTGTTCTTCTAAAACACTGGTCAATGGAACAAGTTTTACTAGGGATAACAGTGTAATTGTATTCTGGAGTTCATATGGGCAATATGGTTTATGACCTTGATGCTGGATCACGACATTTCAAAGGTATAACTGCTATTAATTGTCTGTTTGTTCAACGATTAAAGTCTCACGTGATCTGAGTTCAGACTGGAGTCATCCTGGTTGGTTTCTGTCTATTGCAGATTTCTTCCAGTATGAAAGGACAAGAGCAATACGGCTTCCTTTACAAAATGTCTTCAAACTAAATGATGATATAATCTACATTCAATTAATTTATACATACCCTACTGTAGAACAGGGTTGGTTACGCTGGCAGAGCCCGGTAATTATGTAAAACTGAAACTTTTACTGCACTGGTTCAAGTCCTCTTCCTAAGAATATGTTTATAATCAACATTCTTTCACAAATTACCCAATTTAATTCACCATAGCATTCCTCATATTAACTAAATGGAAAATCCTAGGCTATATACAAATCCAGAAAGGGCCAAAAATCATCAGCCCCCATGGAAGATTACAACCCATTGCTGAGGCATTCAAATTACTTATTAAAGAACCACTATGTCCATCAACATCATCAATTTATATATTATTGCCCCAATGCTAGCCTTAACCCTGGCTCTCACAACATGAATTCCTCTTCCCATATCTTATCCACTAATTAGTATAAATGTAGGCATATTATTTCTATTAGCCATATCACACCTAGCCATTTATTCCATCCTCAGATCTGGATGAACTTCACATTCCAAATACTCACTCACTGGAGCTCCAGGAACAATAGCACAGACGATCATCTCATATGAAGTAATGTAGCAGTTATTCTATTCTCAGTCTTACTGGTAAATGGATCATTTACACTTTCAACAGTAATTATTACACAAGAACACCTATGACTAATTTTCTCCTGACCCCTACCCAGAATTTGATTATCTCCGCAGTAGCAGAAATCCAGTGAAGCCCCACTTGATTTAACAGAAGTAGAATCAAAACCTGTACATGTCTTCAATGTAGAAAATGTAGCAGGCCCATTCACCCCGTCCTTCCTAGAGAATATGTCAATTTCCCTATAATAAACGTTTCCACAGCAATCTATTTTTAGGAGCATTCGACAATCCCTAGGTGCCAGAATTATAGATTCTTTCATCTTGTAAATATAGTTTTCTTTAAAAAATAATTTTTATAGTTTTACTACCTTTAAACAAAATGTACTCCATTGCTGTGGAATATTCCTTCATAGGAGCGTGCATGGTTCATTTCTGCATCCGTCTGTGATGGCCTTCAGGTTCCTTCAGGTTTGGCTCCTGTGGCTGCAAGTCCATGTCCGTGTGTCCTGGTGCAGGGCTGCTGGGTTTGTGTTCAACTGGGAGGAGCACTGTGGGTCTCTGTGCACGGACTTTGCTATCTGAGGCCCGATTGCTTCAGAAGTGGTTGCATCCCCCCGTTGCGTACCAGGCTTTCCATTGCTCCACATCCTGCGGATATTTGATACTATGTCTTTCATGTCTGCCATTCTGGTAGGTGTATGCACAGTATTTTGCTTATGGCTTTAATCCCTCTGTTGTTAGTGAAGTTGTGCATTTTGTGGTATTCATGGACTATTTCCTGTTGTTTTTTGAAAAGTTTTAAAAATTGTGGTCTGGTACACATAACATAAAATGTACTATCTTAACCATTTTTAAGTGCACATTTCAGGGTCAGGAAGTAATTCACACTGTTGTGCAAACCTGACCACCATCATCCTCCAGAACTTTTTCATCTTGCACAATTGAAACAGTCCCCATTAAACACTCACTCCCCATTGTCCCTCCCTCAGCCTCTGGCCCTCAACATCCTACTTTATGTCTCTATATTTCCGACTGCTCTAGGGGCCTTGTATGAGTGGATCAAGCACTGTTTGTTTTTTTGTGTCTAGCTTACATCACTGAGCATAATGCCCTCAAGGTTCATCCCTGCTGCATCCTGTGTCAGAATTGACTTCCTTTTTAGGCTGAATAGCATTCCCTTGTATTGATGGACCGTGTTTTTCTTCTCCATTCATCCATTAGTGGACACATGTAATATCTACATTCATTTCTACTGTCATAATATTTGTGGAATAAAATCAGAAAGTCCTATGAATCAAAAGTCATTTGCCATTAACTTTTTTCTTAAACTTTTTGTTGTGGAAAACATCAAGGCTAAGAAAAGGGAAAAATACATGTCAGCTTCACTTGTGTTCAGGAATTAATGCTTTACGGATTCACTTTATTCCCTGTGTGTGTGCTATGCGTTTGCATGTGTCTGTTTGCATACATATGCTGTGCATGTGCATAGGTATGTGAACTTGCACACATTAGTGTGTGCATGGGCATATGGGTGCATGTGTGTTCACATGCTAGTGTGTGAATATATTTGTGCTGTGCACGTGCATATGTTTGTGTGTGTGCTGTGCCTGCCTGTGCGCACACCTGTGTGTTTGCTGGAACCACTTGCAAGTTGGCTGCAGAATGAATTGTGCCCCAGATATATCCGCACGCAGCTGCTCTAACAATCCTGCGTAGCCACGTAAAGGTCACAGATCTCAGGGATTTAAATGGATGGAGCAGGATATCCTGACACAGAGTTTGTCTTCCAATGCCTGTCACTGTCTCAGTAACATCCTTCACACCTTCTTTAAGCCCCATTCAGGGTCCAGTTTAGACTCCCATTACATTCAGTCACCTGTCCCAGGTCCCCTAAAGCAACAATGTCACCGTTGGAGAGCCCGGCCAAGGCTGGGGGTGCCCCTCCTGTTGGCCTGGCCTCCAGGCCCTGCCCTTGGCTCCTGTTTTCTCATATCTCAGTCAGGCCCCGACTTGGATCGGGCCGCCACCTCTTTCCTCACAGGGTCCCATCGCCCAGTCGAGGGGGTTCATTCTCCCCAAACACAGCATCAGGAGTCGGGGGCTGACAGTCCCCACTGGGTCTCCTTCATGTGAGACCCTGTGCTGTTGAAAGAGCAGGCACCCTGCCCTCGGGGGTGGGGGACTGGGGGGCGACATGCGGCCCACGATGGGCAGGCGGGTCTCCGGGTGGGGCGAGCCAGTGTGCAAGGAGTTCCGCGGTGGGTTCTCCTCTCCAACGGCTTCTGTGCCCCTACCTCTCCCCGTGCCTCCCCTCGAAGACAGCGCGGTGCCCGGGATGGGAACCATGGGAGCCGTGTAGCCACCGCCCCCTGTACACACACACACACACGCACACGCACACGCACACGCACACGCTGCAGGGAAGCAGGACCTGAGTGCAGGGCTCTCAGCGGCCCTGAGCGCCCCGCCCGGAATCGGCCAGCCGAATGGACAGACCGGATCTCCCGGCCCGGACCATGCAGGACTCTCCTGACCTTGCTTGCAGTGTGGCCGCCTCCTTCTGGAAGCCTGGGAGGCTGGAATCAGTCCACTTCTTGTCTGTCCTGGCAGCAGACTGGGCTGCACTCTAAGAAGTTCGTGGCTCGCCCGTGGATCCTGACCATCAGGTGGCCAGAGAAATTGGGAACATTTCTGTTTTGCCTGTTGAAATGTTTAATGACAAAGATTTTGTTCAGTTTCCTGATGTGGGTGTCCAAAGATGAGAGACCCATGTGTGTGATCTGTACCCCCTATGAGATCAGCCCTAAGCTAGTTTAAACATGATCAAGTTGTGTCTACATGGTAGATTTAGACCTCTGCATGTCCTGTCTACTGATTATGTTTAGAGCTGACCATGTGTTGTCTACAATAAGAAGATTTAGACCTGACCATGTTCTGTGTACGCTAGGACTATGGGGACCTGGGTAGAGACCCGGCCTGGCCTCAGTACTGGGAAGCTCCGTGCCTGCATCTGAATGTCAGTGCTTAGATGTCTGGGGTCTGGAGCTGAGGTGGGCTTGACTACGTAACAGCCTCTCTTCTGAGTGTGGTGACCTGGTCCTCCCAAGGGTCAGTGCTATGGTCGGGGCCTTAGTCTTAATCCCTGCAAGGTTCACCTTCCCTGGGGCTCATGGAGAATCCTCGGGAGGACTACCTGGCAATAATTCCAATTTACCAGCACGTGCATGGTGCATAGGGAAGCAGGTTTAGCTGCTGAATTGATTGCAGGGCACGCAGATCGGGCAAAAGGCCGATGGGTGACAGCTGAGGCTGCTGCTGAGCTCTCCCTCCAGTCTACCGTCCCTACTCAGCAGAGTCCAGAGCTGCCCCTCGGCTTTCAGCCCTGCTGTCCTGTGAGTTTTCTCAACATGTAAGTGAGACGAGAAAGGACTCAGCATGCCAGCACCAGGGTCGTGTGTTCAACTCTAGTATGAAAGCTGTAAAAACAGTTAAAATCACACAGAACCAAAGTGAGAAGAGGAGGGCTCCACTGGGACAAGTGTGGGGAAAGGAGACCCACCTGACACTTTTTCCCATCCCAGGAGGTCCCAGGGACCCAGCTTGTTTCCACATTGGGGGAGCCCCCTGCAGAGCCATGGTGTCCTGACCAAGGGGACGTGTGACCCCAGGTGCAGGGTCTGGGGAGGTGAGGTCACCCTGGGACTGTGGACAGGTGACCCAGGTGGAGGGGTCTGGGGAGGTGGGTCACCCTGGTGAGTGTGGATGTGTGGCCCCAGGTATAGGGTGCGGGGACTGTGTGGGTCTCACCATACCTGCATGGGTCAGGATCACATGGATGGGGGTGATCCATCCGCATATGCGCTCTTTGCCTGCAGTGTGTCCTGTCCCCTTTGAGATTTCCAACCTCTGCATTAAGGGTGTTGTCCTGATTAACCTGTGGTTCCTTTTCTTCTCTTCATCTTGTCACAATCATATGAGGTCAGGCATGTTTGAGTGGGTTGCTGCTCTGTGTTCCGGTGAGTGACAACACTTGGTGGTATCGTATTAATACTATAGCATATCATATATCTAATCTCTGGGGGTCACCACTGCCTGGGTCCCCCTGGACAGAGGTCAGGTGAGCACAGACTAGCCCCCCCTATGAATGGTCTCCCACGTGCTCTGTGAGGGTACCGTGATGGCCCCTAAGGTAGGGGACTGTGTCTGGGCCTCCGACATTTGTGATGAAGGGGAGTCGAAATGGAATCTCAATTAACAAGACATTATTTTAAGAATTTATTTTAAGTGAAATAAAACACACGTCACATACCCTTTACCATCATCACCATTTTAAGTGCACGTTTCTGAGGCATCAGATAGATTCACTTTCTCGTGGAGCCATCACCACCATCACTAGAACTTTTCGTCCTGCAAAACCAAAATTCCACAACCATGAAAGTCTCATTCCCCATTCCCTCCCACTGCCCCTGGCACCGATATCCACTTCAGTCCCTGAGTTGTCGACTGCAGGGCACCCACTGGAGTGGAATCCTGCAGTGTTTAATGACGGGTCATTTTGGAAGAGCTGACTTTCAGTCTGAAGCTCTGCCTGTTCGCATCTGAAGATTCTGCATTTAAGGAGAGGGTGTATGAGGAAGGGGGTGTATGCAGGACAAAGGTGTCCGGGGTGCAGGTGAGCCAGGACCTGACCAGCTGCCTTTTGGGTCCTCTGGTCCCATCTCTTGGTCTGTGCCTCATCTGCATCATCACTGTCCCCGCTGGCACCGCTGGGGTGTTGTTGTCTGAGTGAGAGTCCCCTGGTGCCCCTGCTCTCCTCCCCTCCTCCTGCTGGTTGCGGAGGGAACTGCTTGCTGTGTGGTCTCTACTCCTGAGGCATGAAGGACCCTGTAGCATGGACCTGCAGAGTGTGGGGTGTGGTCCCAAGAGCATGGGGCCCACATAGGACACGACATCGGGGCGTGACAAGGGCTAGGGCTGCCTCATCACTGACAGGGAATGTTGCCCAGATCCTGCTAGAGAGGGTGTGGTGGGTGGCCTGGGACCCTAGAGGCCCCATTCCTATATTGGAGCTTGGAGAGTGCTTCCCCATGGGCTGCAGATTCACCCCATATCTCAGCCATATCCCTCTGTCCTGTCTTTGAACTCAGGAAAACGAGCTCTCTTGTCCGCAACATAGGCCTGGTCCTGTTGATATTAGGATTCTTTAAGTTAGGCGTCCTGGGATAGCAGCTCCTTTTAGGCCTGAGAAGGAACAACTCCGGAGTGTACAACAATTTCAGATGAAACTAATATTCAATGACTATCCCTAACTACTCGGTTGTTGACTTCTATTAGTCATTATTCTCCTGGTTTTAGCTCTGATATGGGGATTACAGAGGAGTCAACATTTAAATCTTCGTAATCTGTGTATTTGTAGCTTCAGTATCATTACTGACCCATAGTTTTTTATGGTTTGGGAAGAGTTATTGATTTCATGTATCATGGAAAGGATTCACAATGATGATAGGGTAATTAAGATTACAATAATAGCTAGTAAATTGTTCACATTTTCTCTACCTGTGCATCTATTGTATGCATATGAGTTTAGATGTCAATATTAGTGAAATGATATAGAGGACTAGAGAACTTATTTTAAAAATCACTATTAATGTGTGATGAAGAAAATGTAAAAGTTCTTCCATAATCGGTGATGTTGTATCTTGAGAGCCTAGATGAAATTGATATGCCTTAGTCATATACAGGATTTTAGCCTATCATTTAACTTTGACAAAGCTACATCACTTTTTACTTTTATCTCATTTATTGAGGAAGACATAATTGTTATGGTGTTGGCTTGAAACTGGTTGAAAAGGACTTGAGTCCTTCCTTATTTTACATTTACATAGGTAGGATCTTGAAACGTAGGATATGGTGGAGGACATCCGTGTAACCATTCTAGGTTAGGAGTAGCAATTCCCACTGCTAAGACTTCTTGTTCAGACACAAATGCTTTTCAAAGTATGAAGATTACTAGCATTACTGCTTTTACTGAGATGAATGAGCCTAAAGACAAAATATTTCATGTTGTGTGTGCCTCAGGGTACTCAGACTAACGTAGTGACATCCCTGAGAGGCCACGAAAGTGCTGCAGGAAGTCATATTTACTACTACAAATATACTTGTGAAGTGAATTTTTGCTCATGCTGAGTTAACTGTATAACCTGAGAATAGTGGGAATCAGTGTAGAAAGCCTCCTATAATAGTGAAGACTGCTCCCATGGACATTAGGTCATGGAAGTGTGCTACTACATAGTATGTATCCTGGAGGACAATGTCTGGGGATGAGTTGGCTAGGATGATTCCTGTCAAATCACCTACTGTAAAAAGAAAAACTAAAGCCTAAAACTCATAATATAGTGGGAGGTCATATAGTATTACCTCCGTGAACAGTTGCTAACCAGGGACTTCCCTGGTGACGCAGTGGTTAAGAATTCGTCTGCCAATGCAGGGGACACGGGTTCGAGCCCTTGTCTGGGAAGATTCCACATGCCGCGGAGCAAAAAGCCCGTGTGCCACAACTACTGAGCCTGCCCTCTAGAGCCCGCAAGCCACAACTACTGAAGCCCACGCGCCTAGAGTTCGTGCTCTGCAACAAGAGAAGCCACTGCAATGAAAGGGCCGCACACCGCAACGAAGAGTAGCTGCCGCTCACCGCAACCAGAGAAAGCCCATGCGCAGCAACCAAGACCCAACTCAGCCAAAAAAAAAAAAAAAAAAAAACAAAAGAAAAAGAAAAATTAAATAAAGAGTTGCTAATCAGCTAGATACTTTTACTCCTGTAGGGATAGAAGTAATTACGGTAGCTGATGCAAAGTATGCTCCTGAGTCCACAGCTATCCCTATGGTAAACATATGATGGGCCCACAAGAGAACTCCTAAAAAACCAGTGGACATGACTCATACTATTCCCAGATAGCTGAAAGGCAATTTTTGTCCTAAATAGTATGTAATGATATGTGAGTTTATAACAAACCCTGTTAGGCCATGAATACAGACTTCAGGGTGAGCAAAGTATCAAAAGAGGTGTTGGTATAGGATTCGGTCTCCTCCTGCAGGGTCAAAGAAAGTAGTGTTTAGATTTCTATCTCTTAACAGCATGGCAATTCTGGCTGCTTGGACTGAGATTGGTAATTATAGTAATATGGCTATAGTTGGGGAAGATTAAACAAATAATGGTGTTTGGTATTGGGATATGACTGCTGGTTTTGTATTAAAGACTACAGTAATAAAAGTAATAATACCAAGAGTTGAGGAGACACCTGCTAAATGTAAGGAGAAAACAGTTAGGTCGACAGTGGCTCCTGCATGGGCCAGATTGCAGGCTAGAGCTGAATACACCGTCCCACTGGTACCAGAACCAGCTTCTACTATTGGTGATATGAGTAGGAGTAAGAATGATGGGGGAAGTAGTCAAAAGTTTATATGATTTATTGGGGGAAATGCTACTTCAGGTGTCCGAGTTATTAGTGGCCCAAGTCAGTTTTCAAAGCCTGCAATCATAACGGGTACAGCTATAAAGAAAATTATTACAAGTGCAGGGACTGTTATGACAACCTTACAGATTTGGGCATCTCCAAGTAGCGGTCCAGGTCAGCATAGCTCAGCCTGGATTAATATAATTAAGGTGCTGCCTGCCTACTCCAGCTCAAGCACCAAATAGTAAATATAAAATGCTGATATCTTTGTGATTTGTTGAAAATAATCAGCAGTGTATGAAGAGAGGTAAAATGACTGAGTTAGCATTAGACTGTAAATCTAAAGACAGAGATTGAGCCCTCTTTCTGGCAAACCCTGTGGTGAATCAACAAATTGAATTGTAACTTCAGAGAAGCAGCTCCAATTCTGCCAGTGATTATCCTGCCTTTTTTTTTTCTTTTTTTCTTTCTCAAATGAAGGAGAAGTAGACTGAAGCCAGTTGACTACAGGATTTGCCTGTTAACTAAAGTTTCCTGGGGTTAAAACTCATCAATCTCGTAAAGATTTGGCTTCAATACAGTGTTTGCTTTACATTCAATTGATGTAGAATAAAGTCTTGCAATCCTTATTTTTAGGAATTAAGTAAATTTCACTTGTTTAGGGTTTTGAAAGCTCTTGGTCTGAACTAACCTAAATTCCTAGTCCAGCACCGATAGAATGGGTGTTGTGTGTAGTAACCGTGTGGGTATCATGATTGGTAATGATAGGAAGGTTATTTCTTTGTATGTTCAAATTGTTTTGTGTTTGTGTTGTTTAATGAAGGGAATATAGTTAGTGATGTGGAGTATGTTAGCTGCAAGTAGAAATATATGCTGAGGACTGCTATGATGGCTATTAGTGTTGGTAGAATGATGTTGTCGTTTTTGTTATCTCTTGGATAATTATTCATTTGGGTAGAAAGCCTGATAGTGATGGGCGATGTCCTAATGATACTATAATGGTGAGGAAAATGATTGTGATGGGAGGTGTTTTATCTCATGTGTGTGATAATGATACTCTTGTAGTACATGATCTGGGCATAAATAAGAAGAAGATAGTGTTGTTATGATATAAATTAGTATGTTTAGGATTGTTATAATCTGAATATACATTATAAGAGCTGTTATTCATCCTATATGGGCAATTGATGAGGAGGGTGTAATATTTTCCAGGTGAGTATGGCGAAGTCTGCCTCAGCCTCCAGCTATGATTTATAATATCACTATGATTAATAGTATATTTAGGTTGATGGATGGTGACATGTGGTATAAAACTGATAGGGGTGCAATTTTGTCATGTTGATAGCATCAGGTCTGCTGTTCATGGGATGCCTCGTGTGACTTCAGGCACTCAGAAGTGAAATGGGGAAAGTCCTACTTTTGTGACAAGGGCGATTGTCATGAGGGTGGATGCTGCTGGATTAAAGATTCTTGTTTTTCATTGTGCTCTTTGACCAGAGTATATTAGATTAATGATAATAGCCATTATAAGTAGTATTGATGTGGTGGACTGTTTTAGGAAATATTTGTTGGATGCTTCTGTAGCTTATGGGTTCATGTTTTTTATTAGAATGGGGATACCATTAACCAGTGTGAGCTGGTTATACAATTATATTTCCTGAGAAAATGGTCAGTAGAATGATGGTAAAAACAATGAGAGTTTATTAGCACAGGAAGGATATACAAAAATATTTTGGGGGTATGGGCCTGAAGCTTACTTAGAGAACTTTACTATATAGCATGTGGTGTAATGTGGTAGGTAGCATGGAGAATGTAAAATTATTAGGAAGAATTCAATTCCAGGAATAAGAGCATTGAAACCTCTATGATTTACTCTATCAAAGTAACTCTTTTGTCAGACATATTTCTTAAATTTGTGGTGGGTTGCCTGGTATGATGACAAGTAGTGAAAACTCTCATATACATAAGGTTAATGTTAGTCGTAAAAAAACTTTTCATAAGAGATGTATGCGTTGATCATATCAAAATTGTAGGTAGGAGGCTCAAATTCATAGAAAGGAGATTGTTAGATGTGTTTTAATGATGACTTGGGCTGTACATAATTCTGGCACCTAGGGATTGTCTAATGCTCCTAAAAATAGATTGCTGTGGAAATGTTTATTATAGGGAAATTGACATATTCTCCAGGAGGGACGGAGTGAATGGGCCTGCTACATTTTCTACATTGAAGACATATACAGGTTTTGATGCTACTTCCGTTAAATCAAGTGGGGCTTCATTGGATTTCTGCTACTGCGGAGATAATCAAATTCTGGGTAGGGGTCAGGAGAAAATTAGTCATAGGTGTTCTTGTGTAATAATTACTGTTGAAAGTGTAAATGATCCATTTATCCGTAAGACTGAGAATAGAATAACTGCTACATTACTTCATATGAGATGATTGTCTGTGCTATTGTTCCTAGAGCTCCAGTGAGTGAGTATTTTGAATGTGAAGTTCATCCAGATCTGAGGATGGAGTAAATGGCTAGGTGTGATATGGCTACTAGAAATAATATGCCTACATTTATATTAATTAGTGGATAAGATATGGGAAGAGGAATTCATGTTGTGAGAGCCGGGGTTAAGGCTAGCATTGGGGTTAAGGCTAGCAAGAGAAGCCACCGCAATGAGAAGCCCGCGCACCGCAACAAAGAGTAGCCCCCGCTTGCCGCAACTAGAGAAAGCCTGCGCATAGCAACGAAGACCCAACGCAGCCAAAAACAAATTAATTAATTAATTAGTTAACTATTTTAAACAAAAGTACTATATCCTTCTGTACAGCTTCTCTGGGAAGAACAGAGAGATGGCGTAGGAGAGTGAGAAAGACCGATATTTAGTGCACATCTCTCATGCAGGTGCTCTGCTGGCTCCGATAGATTTATCCCCACTTTACAAAGGAGGAAATAATCTCAGAGAGGTTTAGTAATTTTCCCAAAGCCAAACAGCTATGGAGTGGCAGAACCAAGATCTGAACCAAGTCTGTTACCTTCAAAGCCTAAGTCCTCATCACAACAAAACTCAATTAATATTTACATTTCTCGAATTACATTGCAACCTGGGGAGTTCTTGGCACAATCCTGAATAAGAGTGAGAAAGAAAGAAATAGCATTGTTCCTACAGTCAACCCAAATTTTTGGAGCAGCTGCTAGATGCCTGGCCCTTTTTGGGGTTCAGCAGTGATCAAGGCAGGAAGAGTCCTGCTTTCATGAACCACGTAGTGGGGAGGAGAGAAGGGTGCAACTTGGGTGAGGGATTTCACCTTGCTGGACCTCTGTTTTGTCATCTGGAAAATGGGATGGGTGTTCCTCATTTTCTGGGATTGTCCAGCCCTCACATTCTCTGATTCCATAAGAAGCATTTGTTTTCCTGTTTCTTTAAAATTCATTCAGGCCGTGAGCTGTGATGAATGTTGTTAGCTGCTCCCCAAATCACTCTATTCCCACCCTTTTCCTGTGATCAGGTCTTTCCCGAAACATGACTCACAGTCAGTCAAGTCACAGAACCTAAGGGGCACCCAGCAGAAAAATTCCAACCCTTGCTTCCCAGGAGCTCTGCGGTCTACCTGCCAGGTAAACTTAACTCACCTGGCACAAGGTGGCCATCCCTGGTTTCACATCAACATGATCTCAGGCACAAACCTCCTTGTTTTTCCATTTTGTCTTTAAGTTACTTGTTGAAACAACTGCACAGATATGACACAGATATAAAATCAGGCATCTTCTGCCCCCAGTGCCTACTAATAAATGATTTTCTGCCACTTTAATGATAAAGATAGCACATTTCAACATTCCGCTACCCTTATTATTTGTCATTTTTGTTGATATTTCTATTGACTACATCTTTCAATATTTTAACAATGGAACATTTATTTAGGGTGTTCCAGACCCAGCCTTTAGTGGTAAAGGTTTTGTTGTTATATTTCTATTATGTTTCCTTTAAAAATCATTATCCTATTTAAATGGCTTAAGTCAATTCTATAGGCATTTATCTTATGATATTGATGAAATTGATACATAGAGGGCAGTAGTACAAGTTGATTGGACTTGAGAACCTCTATTAGCACAGTTAAGTATAAATATTATCTATATGTAAACCAAAGTACAGGCCGAGTGAGATTCTCTGACTTTTTTCCACTGTCTGCCCCTCAAGCCTGTGAGAAATGGAATAGTTCTTGCCCTATCAGTAAACAAAGGATGTCACAGTCTTCAGCACTTGCAGCCCTCCAATGTGAGCCGGCGGGCCCTGAGGCACTCAGGATATGCAAATACAGAATGCAGGCCCCAGAGAGCTGAGGTGCATATCAAAGGAAGGAATTCAGTGAGCCCAGGCAAAGAAAAGTGCCGCATTCCTCACCTTGGGAGAGCTGGTTTTCCTTAGTTAACAATCACCTTTGGATGTTCCCCATTACCTGGGCCAGTCCCCTGCCCTGTCCCCTCCCCCCGGTACTTTAGCTCAGGGAGGAAGGAGCGCAGAGGGACTCGGCTGTATAAGGGGCCTGCGCGCCTCGGGAGGAGTTTTCAGCCGCTTTCGCCGCAGTCGGGAAGAGGGGCGCTGACGCTGCAGCCGGACCCTGCGCCTCCCTTGCCCCGTTTCCCCTCAGGACGCTCAGGACGACCCCCTCCTCACGCCCACCAGGCCTCGCGAGCCAGGACGAGGGCAGGGGCGAGAGGACGGACCGTAGTTCCCGGGGACCAGACGCTGGAGGCCGCTCTTTCTGCACAGCAGCGGCGGGTGGCAGCGAACCCCTGCCCCTCAGAAGCTGGTCTTGTGCTGCCGCCCGGGCACCGGACCAGGCGGAGGGTCGGCGCCCACTTACCCGGCCCGCCGTCCCCGCGACTGTCATGGCTTTGGCCGCCGGGGCACCTCCAGAGCCGGCAGCCTCAGTGAGGTCGCCCTCCCCTCGGGCTCCGGGGCAGTTCCGTGAAGGCGGAGGGAAGAGACCCCGCCTGAGCCGGGAGTTCCAGGTCTGAGGAAACGCGGGCTCTGTTCAGCGCGCAGTGGGTGGGAGCGCTCTGCCCCGAGGCCTTCTGGGAGTGAGCGGGGCGGCGGGGGAGGGAGCCGCCAGGAGCGCAGGGCCCCGTCGGGGGTCCTGGAGGGGCGGCCCGGCCTGGGGGCCATGCCCATTGTGGCCGCAGCCCAGGACTTTTTCCTGGAATCCTACAGAAAAAAATTAGAAAGATACACAGTCTAATGTAAATACTCACAAATGATTGTTGCTGCTGTGCTCACTATTCTATTAAAGGTGTAAAATCCATAAAACACTTTAAGTTCAAAATTAAATATGAATTTTTACCTTTCTAATTATGTCTCTGATATTCACAGTTGTGGTTAATGAATCAGAGACTGTGGCATCACTAGTTAAAAATGAGCTTGTTAAAAAAATAGAACTCAGGCCCACAGGACCTACTGAATCACAATCTGCACGTTTACAATCTCCCCAGTGTACTCGTGTACCCATGAATAGTTGAAAGGTACATTTCTACCTCGACAGGTCTTTTCTCTATGAGAAATACACACATTTTATCCAGTTTGATATAAATAAAACACTCAAAAATGCATATGCCTGTGTTGAGACCATCATTTTATCATTTCTTTTCCAGACAAGTATAGTCTCTATACTGGTTTTGTGGCTCACATGCCATACTCTTTTCTTGTAGTTAGAAATAAGGTAGAGAAAGTTACTTTGTATAAAAAAATTTATATATATATATATATATATATATATATATATATATATATGTATTAGTGGATAATTGAAGACACTCTTCTAAATTAAAACCTTCTCTTAACTTGCTGTTTTCTTTTTTTTTTTTTTTTTTTTAATGGGATTTTCTTTTATTTTTATTTTTTTTATTTTTATTTTTTTTCACACACACACACTGTATTTTATTTTTACAAGAGATAAGTAGACTGACACCAAGCATTGTACATGGATGACCACAACAAAAACAACAATGATTGCAATTACCAAACATGAAACACACTCATCCTATGTCATAATATTGACATTCAGTCCAGTTATCCTCCACTGTAACAGCTCCTTTACTTTGCAGTGAAAATTAATTTGTATATTCTTTGCCTCTGAATCCTTGTGGGATTTTTTTTTTTTTTAATTCAGACAGAAAGTCACAAAAATTATACTCATCCTCATCAGTTCACTCAGTCCCATGTAATTAATTGTTTTTTGTCATCTTGATCTTTTGTTAGCACTTTTATGAGTTCATCAGTTTTTCATCAGAGTTCTGAAAATGCTTATTCATTCAGTTCAGCAGTACAGTCAGTTACCAGAAACCTGTACTTGTCAGAGTCTTTTCCATGAATTTCTTAAAGATGAAACCCTTTTATAGGAACATATTTGCAAAATCATCAGAGTACACCCAGAACTGTCTGTAAATGACAAAAGACTTAAAAATGACCACGGTTAAAGATTTGATGAAAGTTCATAATAATGCAGTTGACAAGAAAATTAGTTATTTCTGCGATATACATTTTAAAGTAATAACTAGGATTATTACTTATAACATTATACCAGAACATATAAGATTTTTAGAAATTTCATGTAATGTCTGAAACATTTATATTAACATATTTCCATACATATTTCCATACAAATACAAATATAAGATTTTTAGAAATTTCATGTAATGTCTGAAACATTTATATTAACATATTTCGATACAAATAACCCAATGAAAGTTTAGTATTAGTTGTTTTGTTTGTTTTTTTATACTGCAGGTTCTTATTAGGCATCAATTTTATACATATCAGTGTATACATGTCAATCCCAATCGCCCAATTCAGCACACCACCATCCCCACCTCACCGCAGTTTTCCCCCCTTGGGTCATATTATGAACTCTTCCCGTGGCCACATGGCATGTGTACGTTTAATTTCAGGGACTGCTGACATTCCAGGATGTGGCCATAGATTTCTGTCAAGAGGAGTGAGAATGCCTGGACCAAGATCAATGGGAATTGTACAGGGATGTGATGTTAGAGAAGTATAGGAACCTGCTCTCCTTGGGTGAGGATACCTTCCTTCCAGAATTCCTTATCCAACCACAGGGTTTGGAGTCCTTCATTTGTAGAATGTCTCCTGGAATCTTCTGCTTCCTACAATAGGGTTTCAGATTGCAACGTTTCAGGAAAGATTGGGAGTTTGTGGGTATAATTTTTCTTATTCTTTTAAAATTGCAGCCTCCCTTTTAATATACTTTGTAACTGCTTGGGATGTGTCTATATGAACTGTGTACTATATGCTTCTGTTATAGTCCTTACAATATTTCATTGTCTTATTTTCTCTAACAATTTTCCATGGATGCTTTGGGCTTAAGGTATATTAAAAGGGAGACTGCGAATCTGGGACTTCCCTGGTGATGCAGTGATTAAGAATTCGCCTGCCAATGCAGGGGACCCGGTTCGATCCCCGGTCCGGGAAGATCTCACGTGCCACGGAACAACTAAGCCAGTGGGCCACAACTACTGAGTCTGCACGCCGCAACTACTGAAGCCGGTGTGTCTTGAGCCAGTGCGCCATTTATCTTTTGAGAATAAAACCACTTCTGAGTGATTAAAATTTAGGCCAGCTAGTCAAAATGCTTTATCACCTGTTCTTCTAAAACACTGGTCAATGGAACAAGTTTTACTAGGGATAACAGTGTAATTGTATTCTGGAGTTCATATGGGCAATATGGTTTATGACCTTGATGCTGGATCACGACATTTCAAAGGTATAACTGCTATTAATTGTCTGTTTGTTCAACGATTAAAGTCTCACGTGATCTGAGTTCAGACTGGAGTCATCCTGGTTGGTTTCTGTCTATTGCAGATTTCTTCCAGTATGAAAGGACAAGAGCAATACGGCTTCCTTTACAAAATGTCTTCAAACTAAATGATGATATAATCTACATTCAATTAATTTATACATACCCTACTGTAGAACAGGGTTGGTTACGCTGGCAGAGCCCGGTAATTATGTAAAACTGAAACTTTTACTGCACTGGTTCAAGTCCTCTTCCTAAGAATATGTTTATAATCAACATTCTTTCACAAATTACCCAATTTAATTCACCATAGCATTCCTCATATTAACTAAATGGAAAATCCTAGGCTATATACAAATCCAGAAAGGGCCAAAAATCATCAGCCCCCATGGAAGATTACAACCCATTGCTGAGGCATTCAAATTACTTATTAAAGAACCACTATGTCCATCAACATCATCAATTTATATATTATTGCCCCAATGCTAGCCTTAACCCTGGCTCTCACAACATGAATTCCTCTTCCCATATCTTATCCACTAATTAGTATAAATGTAGGCATATTATTTCTATTAGCCATATCACACCTAGCCATTTATTCCATCCTCAGATCTGGATGAACTTCACATTCCAAATACTCACTCACTGGAGCTCCAGGAACAATAGCACAGACGATCATCTCATATGAAGTAATGTAGCAGTTATTCTATTCTCAGTCTTACTGGTAAATGGATCATTTACACTTTCAACAGTAATTATTACACAAGAACACCTATGACTAATTTTCTCCTGACCCCTACCCAGAATTTGATTATCTCCGCAGTAGCAGAAATCCAGTGAAGCCCCACTTGATTTAACAGAAGTAGAATCAAAACCTGTACATGTCTTCAATGTAGAAAATGTAGCAGGCCCATTCACCCCGTCCTTCCTAGAGAATATGTCAATTTCCCTATAATAAACGTTTCCACAGCAATCTATTTTTAGGAGCATTCGACAATCCCTAGGTGCCAGAATTATAGATTCTTTCATCTTGTAAATATAGTTTTCTTTAAAAAATAATTTTTATAGTTTTACTACCTTTAAACAAAATGTACTCCATTGCTGTGGAATATTCCTTCATAGGAGCGTGCATGGTTCATTTCTGCATCCGTCTGTGATGGCCTTCAGGTTCCTTCAGGTTTGGCTCCTGTGGCTGCAAGTCCATGTCCGTGTGTCCTGGTGCAGGGCTGCTGGGTTTGTGTTCAACTGGGAGGAGCACTGTGGGTCTCTGTGCACGGACTTTGCTATCTGAGGCCCGATTGCTTCAGAAGTGGTTGCATCCCCCCGTTGCGTACCAGGCTTTCCATTGCTCCACATCCTGCGGATATTTGATACTATGTCTTTCATGTCTGCCATTCTGGTAGGTGTATGCACAGTATTTTGCTTATGGCTTTAATCCCTCTGTTGTTAGTGAAGTTGTGCATTTTGTGGTATTCATGGACTATTTCCTGTTGTTTTTTGAAAAGTTTTAAAAATTGTGGTCTGGTACACATAACATAAAATGTACTATCTTAACCATTTTTAAGTGCACATTTCAGGGTCAGGAAGTAATTCACACTGTTGTGCAAACCTGACCACCATCATCCTCCAGAACTTTTTCATCTTGCACAATTGAAACAGTCCCCATTAAACACTCACTCCCCATTGTCCCTCCCTCAGCCTCTGGCCCTCAACATCCTACTTTATGTCTCTATATTTCCGACTGCTCTAGGGGCCTTGTATGAGTGGATCAAGCACTGTTTGTTTTTTTGTGTCTAGCTTACATCACTGAGCATAATGCCCTCAAGGTTCATCCCTGCTGCATCCTGTGTCAGAATTGACTTCCTTTTTAGGCTGAATAGCATTCCCTTGTATTGATGGACCGTGTTTTTCTTCTCCATTCATCCATTAGTGGACACATGTAATATCTACATTCATTTCTACTGTCATAATATTTGTGGAATAAAATCAGAAAGTCCTATGAATCAAAAGTCATTTGCCATTAACTTTTTTCTTAAACTTTTTGTTGTGGAAAACATCAAGGCTAAGAAAAGGGAAAAATACATGTCAGCTTCACTTGTGTTCAGGAATTAATGCTTTACGGATTCACTTTATTCCCTGTGTGTGTGCTATGCGTTTGCATGTGTCTGTTTGCATACATATGCTGTGCATGTGCATAGGTATGTGAACTTGCACACATTAGTGTGTGCATGGGCATATGGGTGCATGTGTGTTCACATGCTAGTGTGTGAATATATTTGTGCTGTGCACGTGCATATGTTTGTGTGTGTGCTGTGCCTGCCTGTGCGCACACCTGTGTGTTTGCTGGAACCACTTGCAAGTTGGCTGCAGAATGAATTGTGCCCCAGATATATCCGCACGCAGCTGCTCTAACAATCCTGCGTAGCCACGTAAAGGTCACAGATCTCAGGGATTTAAATGGATGGAGCAGGATATCCTGACACAGAGTTTGTCTTCCAATGCCTGTCACTGTCTCAGTAACATCCTTCACACCTTCTTTAAGCCCCATTCAGGGTCCAGTTTAGACTCCCATTACATTCAGTCACCTGTCCCAGGTCCCCTAAAGCAACAATGTCACCGTTGGAGAGCCCGGCCAAGGCTGGGGGTGCCCCTCCTGTTGGCCTGGCCTCCAGGCCCTGCCCTTGGCTCCTGTTTTCTCATATCTCAGCCAGGCCCCGACTTGGATCGGGCCGCCACCTCTTTCCTCACAGGGTCCCATCGCCCAGTCGAGGGGGTTCATTCTCCCCAAACACAGCATCAGGAGTCGGGGGCTGACAGTCCCCACTGGGTCTCCTTCATGTGAGACCCTGTGCTGTTGAAAGAGCAGGCACCCTGCCCTCGGGGGTGGGGGACTGGGGGGCGACATGCGGCCCACGATGGGCAGGCGGGTCTCCGGGTGGGGCGAGCCAGTGTGCAAGGAGTTCCGCGGTGGGTTCTCCTCTCCAACGGCTTCTGTGCCCCTACCTCTCCCCGTGCCTCCCCTCGAAGACAGCGCGGTGCCCGGGATGGGAACCATGGGAGCCGTGTAGCCACCGCCCCCTGTACACACACACACACACGCACACGCACACGCACACGCACACGCACACGCTGCAGGGAAGCAGGACCTGAGTGCAGGGCTCTCAGCGGCCCTGAGCGCCCCGCCCGGAATCGGCCAGCCGAATGGACAGACCGGATCTCCCGGCCCGGACCATGCAGGACTCTCCTGACCTTGCTTGCAGTGTGGCCGCCTCCTTCTGGAAGCCTGGGAGGCTGGAATCAGTCCACTTCTTGTCTGTCCTGGCAGCAGACTGGGCTGCACTCTAAGAAGTTCGTGGCTCGCCCGTGGATCCTGACCATCAGGTGGCCAGAGAAATTGGGAACATTTCTGTTTTGCCTGTTGAAATGTTTAATGACAAAGATTTTGTTCAGTTTCCTGATGTGGGTGTCCAAAGATGAGAGACCCATGTGTGTGATCTGTACCCCCTATGAGATCAGCCCTAAGCTAGTTTAAACATGATCAAGTTGTGTCTACATGGTAGATTTAGACCTCTGCATGTCCTGTCTACTGATTATGTTTAGAGCTGACCATGTGTTGTCTACAATAAGAAGATTTAGACCTGACCATGTTCTGTGTACGCTAGGACTATGGGGACCTGGGTAGAGACCCGGCCTGGCCTCAGTACTGGGAAGCTCCGTGCCTGCATCTGAATGTCAGTGCTTAGATGTCTGGGGTCTGGAGCTGAGGTGGGCTTGACTACGTAACAGCCTCTCTTCTGAGTGTGGTGACCTGGTCCTCCCAAGGGTCAGTGCTATGGTCGGGGCCTTAGTCTTAATCCCTGCAAGGTTCACCTTCCCTGGGGCTCATGGAGAATCCTCGGGAGGACTACCTGGCAATAATTCCAATTTACCAGCACGTGCATGGTGCATAGGGAAGCAGGTTTAGCTGCTGAATTGATTGCAGGGCACGCAGATCGGGCAAAAGGCCGATGGGTGACAGCTGAGGCTGCTGCTGAGCTCTCCCTCCAGTCTACCGTCCCTACTCAGCAGAGTCCAGAGCTGCCCCTCGGCTTTCAGCCCTGCTGTCCTGTGAGTTTTCTCAACATGTAAGTGAGACGAGAAAGGACTCAGCATGCCAGCACCAGGGTCGTGTGTTCAACTCTAGTATGAAAGCTGTAAAAACAGTTAAAATCACACAGAACCAAAGTGAGAAGAGGAGGGCTCCACTGGGACAAGTGTGGGGAAAGGAGACCCACCTGACACTTTTTCCCATCCCAGGAGGTCCCAGGGACCCAGCTTGTTTCCACATTGGGGGAGCCCCCTGCAGAGCCATGGTGTCCTGACCAAGGGGACGTGTGACCCCAGGTGCAGGGTCTGGGGAGGTGAGGTCACCCTGGGACTGTGGACAGGTGACCCAGGTGGAGGGGTCTGGGGAGGTGGGTCACCCTGGTGAGTGTGGATGTGTGGCCCCAGGTATAGGGTGCGGGGACTGTGTGGGTCTCACCATACCTGCATGGGTCAGGATCACATGGATGGGGGTGATCCATCCGCATATGCGCTCTTTGCCTGCAGTGTGTCCTGTCCCCTTTGAGATTTCCAACCTCTGCATTAAGGGTGTTGTCCTGATTAACCTGTGGTTCCTTTTCTTCTCTTCATCTTGTCACAATCATATGAGGTCAGGCATGTTTGAGTGGGTTGCTGCTCTGTGTTCCGGTGAGTGACAACACTTGGTGGTATCGTATTAATACTATAGCATATCATATATCTAATCTCTGGGGGTCACCACTGCCTGGGTCCCCCTGGACAGAGGTCAGGTGAGCACAGACTAGCCCCCCCTATGAATGGTCTCCCACGTGCTCTGTGAGGGTACCGTGATGGCCCCTAAGGTAGGGGACTGTGTCTGGGCCTCCGACATTTGTGATGAAGGGGAGTCGAAATGGAATCTCAATTAACAAGACATTATTTTAAGAATTTATTTTAAGTGAAATAAAACACACGTCACATACCCTTTACCATCATCACCATTTTAAGTGCACGTTTCTGAGGCATCAGATAGATTCACTTTCTCGTGGAGCCATCACCACCATCACTAGAACTTTTCGTCCTGCAAAACCAAAATTCCACAACCATGAAAGTCTCATTCCCCATTCCCTCCCACTGCCCCTGGCACCGATATCCACTTCAGTCCCTGAGTTGTCGACTGCAGGGCACCCACTGGAGTGGAATCCTGCAGTGTTTAATGACGGGTCATTTTGGAAGAGCTGACTTTCAGTCTGAAGCTCTGCCTGTTCGCATCTGAAGATTCTGCATTTAAGGAGAGGGTGTATGAGGAAGGGGGTGTATGCAGGACAAAGGTGTCCGGGGTGCAGGTGAGCCAGGACCTGACCAGCTGCCTTTTGGGTCCTCTGGTCCCATCTCTTGGTCTGTGCCTCATCTGCATCATCACTGTCCCCGCTGGCACCGCTGGGGTGTTGTTGTCTGAGTGAGAGTCCCCTGGTGCCCCTGCTCTCCTCCCCTCCTCCTGCTGGTTGCGGAGGGAACTGCTTGCTGTGTGGTCTCTACTCCTGAGGCATGAAGGACCCTGTAGCATGGACCTGCAGAGTGTGGGGTGTGGTCCCAAGAGCATGGGGCCCACATAGGACACGACATCGGGGCGTGACAAGGGCTAGGGCTGCCTCATCACTGACAGGGAATGTTGCCCAGATCCTGCTAGAGAGGGTGTGGTGGGTGGCCTGGGACCCTAGAGGCCCCATTCCTATATTGGAGCTTGGAGAGTGCTTCCCCATGGGCTGCAGATTCACCCCATATCTCAGCCATATCCCTCTGTCCTGTCTTTGAACTCAGGAAAACGAGCTCTCTTGTCCGCAACATAGGCCTGGTCCTGTTGATATTAGGATTCTTTAAGTTAGGCGTCCTGGGATAGCAGCTCCTTTTAGGCCTGAGAAGGAACAACTCCGGAGTGTACAACAATTTCAGATGAAACTAATATTCAATGACTATCCCTAACTACTCGGTTGTTGACTTCTATTAGTCATTATTCTCCTGGTTTTAGCTCTGATATGGGGATTACAGAGGAGTCAACATTTAAATCTTCGTAATCTGTGTATTTGTAGCTTCAGTATCATTACTGACCCATAGTTTTTTATGGTTTGGGAAGAGTTATTGATTTCATGTATCATGGAAAGGATTCACAATGATGATAGGGTAATTAAGATTACAATAATAGCTAGTAAATTGTTCACATTTTCTCTACCTGTGCATCTATTGTATGCATATGAGTTTAGATGTCAATATTAGTGAAATGATATAGAGGACTAGAGAACTTATTTTAAAAATCACTATTAATGTGTGATGAAGAAAATGTAAAAGTTCTTCCATAATCGGTGATGTTGTATCTTGAGAGCCTAGATGAAATTGATATGCCTTAGTCATATACAGGATTTTAGCCTATCATTTAACTTTGACAAAGCTACATCACTTTTTACTTTTATCTCATTTATTGAGGAAGACATAATTGTTATGGTGTTGGCTTGAAACTGGTTGAAAAGGACTTGAGTCCTTCCTTATTTTACATTTACATAGGTAGGATCTTGAAACGTAGGATATGGTGGAGGACATCCGTGTAACCATTCTAGGTTAGGAGTAGCAATTCCCACTGCTAAGACTTCTTGTTCAGACACAAATGCTTTTCAAAGTATGAAGATTACTAGCATTACTGCTTTTACTGAGATGAATGAGCCTAAAGACAAAATATTTCATGTTGTGTATGCCTCAGGGTACTCAGACTAACGTAGTGACATCCCTGAGAGGCCACGAAAGTGCTGCAGGAAGTCATATTTACTACTACAAATATACTTGTGAAGTGAATTTTTGCTCATGCTGAGTTAACTGTATAACCTGAGAATAGTGGGAATCAGTGTAGAAAGCCTCCTATAATAGTGAAGACTGCTCCCATGGACATTAGGTCATGGAAGTGTGCTACTACATAGTATGTATCCTGGAGGACAATGTCTGGGGATGAGTTGGCTAGGATGATTCCTGTCAAATCACCTACTGTAAAAAGAAAAACTAAAGCCTAAAACTCATAATATAGTGGGAGGTCATATAGTATTACCTCCGTGAACAGTTGCTAACCAGGGACTTCCCTGGTGACGCAGTGGTTAAGAATTCGTCTGCCAATGCAGGGGACACGGGTTCGAGCCCTTGTCTGGGAAGATTCCACATGCCGCGGAGCAAAAAGCCCGTGTGCCACAACTACTGAGCCTGCCCTCTAGAGCCCGCAAGCCACAACTACTGAAGCCCACGCGCCTAGAGTTCGTGCTCTGCAACAAGAGAAGCCACTGCAATGAAAGGGCCGCACACCGCAACGAAGAGTAGCTGCCGCTCACCGCAACCAGAGAAAGCCCATGCGCAGCAACCAAGACCCAACTCAGCCAAAAAAAAAAAAAAAAAAAAACAAAAGAAAAAGAAAAATTAAATAAAGAGTTGCTAATCAGCTAGATACTTTTACTCCTGTAGGGATAGAAGTAATTACGGTAGCTGATGCAAAGTATGCTCCTGAGTCCACAGCTATCCCTATGGTAAACATATGATGGGCCCACAAGGGAACTCCTAAAAAACCAGTGGACATGACTCATACTATTCCCAGATAGCTGAAAGGCAATTTTTGTCCTAAATAGTATGTAATGATATGTGAGTTTATAACAAACCCTGTTAGGCCATGAATACAGACTTCAGGGTGAGCAAAGTATCAAAAGAGGTGTTGGTATAGGATTCGGTCTCCTCCTGCAGGGTCAAAGAAAGTAGTGTTTAGATTTCTATCTCTTAACAGCATGGCAATTCTGGCTGCTTGGACTGAGATTGGTAATTATAGTAATATGGCTATAGTTGGGGAAGATTAAACAAATAATGGTGTTTGGTATTGGGATATGACTGCTGGTTTTGTATTAAAGACTACAGTAATAAAAGTAATAATACCAAGAGTTGAGGAGACACCTGCTAAATGTAAGGAGAAAACAGTTAGGTCGACAGTGGCTCCTGCATGGGCCAGATTGCAGGCTAGAGCTGAATACACCGTCCCACTGGTACCAGAACCAGCTTCTACTATTGGTGATATGAGTAGGAGTAAGAATGATGGGGGAAGTAGTCAAAAGTTTATATGATTTATTGGGGGAAATGCTACTTCAGGTGTCCGAGTTATTAGTGGCCCAAGTCAGTTTTCAAAGCCTGCAATCATAACGGGTACAGCTATAAAGAAAATTATTACAAGTGCAGGGACTGTTATGACAACCTTACAGATTTGGGCATCTCCAAGTAGCGGTCCAGGTCAGCATAGCTCAGCCTGGATTAATATAATTAAGGTGCTGCCTGCCTACTCCAGCTCAAGCACCAAATAGTAAATATAAAATGCTGATATCTTTGTGATTTGTTGAAAATAATCAGCAGTGTATGAAGAGAGGTAAAATGACTGAGTTAGCATTAGACTGTAAATCTAAAGACAGAGATTGAGCCCTCTTTCTGGCAAACCCTGTGGTGAATCAACAAATTGAATTGTAACTTCAGAGAAGCAGCTCCAATTCTGCCAGTGATTATCCTGCCTTTTTTTTTTCTTTTTTTCTTTCTCAAATGAAGGAGAAGTAGACTGAAGCCAGTTGACTACAGGATTTGCCTGTTAACTAAAGTTTCCTGGGGTTAAAACTCATCAATCTCGTAAAGATTTGGCTTCAATACAGTGTTTGCTTTACATTCAATTGATGTAGAATAAAGTCTTGCAATCCTTATTTTTAGGAATTAAGTAAATTTCACTTGTTTAGGGTTTTGAAAGCTCTTGGTCTGAACTAACCTAAATTCCTAGTCCAGCACCGATAGAATGGGTGTTGTGTGTAGTAACCGTGTGGGTATCATGATTGGTAATGATAGGAAGGTTATTTCTTTGTATGTTCAAATTGTTTTGTGTTTGTGTTGTTTAATGAAGGGAATATAGTTAGTGATGTGGAGTATGTTAGCTGCAAGTAGAAATATATGCTGAGGACTGCTATGATGGCTATTAGTGTTGGTAGAATGATGTTGTCGTTTTTGTTATCTCTTGGATAATTATTCATTTGGGTAGAAAGCCTGATAGTGATGGGCGATGTCCTAATGATACTATAATGGTGAGGAAAATGATTGTGATGGGAGGTGTTTTATCTCATGTGTGTGATAATGATACTCTTGTAGTACATGATCTGGGCATAAATAAGAAGAAGATAGTGTTGTTATGATATAAATTAGTATGTTTAGGATTGTTATAATCTGAATATACATTATAAGAGCTGTTATTCATCCTATATGGGCAATTGATGAGGAGGGTGTAATATTTTCCAGGTGAGTATGGCGAAGTCTGCCTCAGCCTCCAGCTATGATTTATAATATCACTATGATTAATAGTATATTTAGGTTGATGGATGGTGACATGTGGTATAAAACTGATAGGGGTGCAATTTTGTCATGTTGATAGCATCAGGTCTGCTGTTCATGGGATGCCTCGTGTGACTTCAGGCACTCAGAAGTGAAATGGGGAAAGTCCTACTTTTGTGACAAGGGCGATTGTCATGAGGGTGGATGCTGCTGGATTAAAGATTCTTGTTTTTCATTGTGCTCTTTGACCAGAGTATATTAGATTAATGATAATAGCCATTATAAGTAGTATTGATGTGGTGGACTGTTTTAGGAAATATTTGTTGGATGCTTCTGTAGCTTATGGGTTCATGTTTTTTATTAGAATGGGGATACCATTAACCAGTGTGAGCTGGTTATACAATTATATTTCCTGAGAAAATGGTCAGTAGAATGATGGTAAAAACAATGAGAGTTTATTAGCACAGGAAGGATATACAAAAATATTTTGGGGGTATGGGCCTGAAGCTTACTTAGAGAACTTTACTATATAGCATGTGGTGTAATGTGGTAGGTAGCATGGAGAATGTAAAATTATTAGGAAGAATTCAATTCCAGGAATAAGAGCATTGAAACCTCTATGATTTACTCTATCAAAGTAACTCTTTTGTCAGACATATTTCTTAAATTTGTGGTGGGTTGCCTGGTATGATGACAAGTAGTGAAAACTCTCATATACATAAGGTTAATGTTAGTCGTAAAAAAACTTTTCATAAGAGATGTATGCGTTGATCATATCAAAATTGTAGGTAGGAGGCTCAAATTCATAGAAAGGAGATTGTTAGATGTGTTTTAATGATGACTTGGGCTGTACATAATTCTGGCACCTAGGGATTGTCGAATGCTCCTAAAAATAGATTGCTGTGGAAATGTTTATTATAGGGAAATTGACATATTCTCCAGGAGGGACGGAGTGAATGGGCCTGCTACATTTTCTACATTGAAGACATATACAGGTTTTGATGCTACTTCCGTTAAATCAAGTGGGGCTTCATTGGATTTCTGCTACTGCGGAGATAATCAAATTCTGGGTAGGGGTCAGGAGAAAATTAGTCATAGGTGTTCTTGTGTAATAATTACTGTTGAAAGTGTAAATGATCCATTTATCCGTAAGACTGAGAATAGAATAACTGCTACATTACTTCATATGAGATGATTGTCTGTGCTATTGTTCCTAGAGCTCCAGTGAGTGAGTATTTTGAATGTGAAGTTCATCCAGATCTGAGGATGGAGTAAATGGCTAGGTGTGATATGGCTACTAGAAATAATATGCCTACATTTATATTAATTAGTGGATAAGATATGGGAAGAGGAATTCATGTTGTGAGAGCCGGGGTTAAGGCTAGCATTGGGGTTAAGGCTAGCAAGAGAAGCCACCGCAATGAGAAGCCCGCGCACCGCAACAAAGAGTAGCCCCCGCTTGCCGCAACTAGAGAAAGCCTGCGCATAGCAACGAAGACCCAACGCAGCCAAAAACAAATTAATTAATTAATTAGTTAACTATTTTAAACAAAAGTACTATATCCTTCTGTACAGCTTCTCTTGGGAAGAACAGAGAGATGGCGTAGGAGAGTGAGAAAGACCGATATTTAGTGCACATCTCTCATGCAGGTGCTCTGCTGGCTCAGATAGATTTATCCCCACTTTACAAAGGAGGAAATAATCTCAGAGAGGTTTAGTAATTTTCCCAAAGCCAAACAGCTATGGAGTGGCAGAACCAAGATCTGAACCAAGTCTGTTACCTTCAAAGCCTAAGTCCTCATCACAACAAAACTCAATTAATATTTACATTTCTCGAATTACATTGCAACCTGGGGAGTTCTTGGCACAATCCTGAATAAGAGTGAGAAAGAAAGAAATAGCATTGTTCCTACAGTCAACCCAAATTTTTGGAGCAGCTGCTAGATGCCTGGCCCTTTTTGGGGTTCAGCAGTGATCAAGGCAGGAAGAGTCCTGCTTTCATGAACCACGTAGTGGGGCGGAGAGAAGGGTGCAACTTGGGTGAGGGATTTCACCTTGCTGGACCTCTGTTTTGTCATCTGGAAAATGGAATGGGTGTTCCTCATTTTCTGGGATTGTCCAGCCCTCACATTCTCTGATTCCATAAGAAGCATTTGTTTTCCTGTTTCTTTAAAATTCATTCAGGCCGTGAGCTGTGATGAATGTTGTTAGCTGCTCCCCAAATCACTCTATTCCCACCCTTTTCCTGTGATCAGGTCTTTCCCGAAACATGACTCACAGTCAGTCAAGTCACAGAACCTAAGGGGCACCCAGCAGAAAAATTCCAACCCTTGCTTCCCAGGAGCTCTGCGGTCTACCTGCCAGGTAAACTTAACTCACCTGGCACAAGGTGGCCATCCCTGGTTTCACATCAACATGATCTCAGGCACAAACCTCCTTGTTTTTCCATTTTGTCTTTAAGTTACTTGTTGAAACAACTGCACAAATATGACACAGATATAAAATCAGGCATCTTCTGCCCCCAGTGCCTACTAATAAATGATTTTCTGCCACTTTAATGATAAAGATAGAACATTTCAACATTCTGCTACCCTTATTATTTGTCATTTTTGTTGATATTTCTATTGACTACATCTTTCAATATTTTAACAATGGAACATTTATTTAGGGTGTTCCAGACCCAGCCTTTAGTGGTAAAGGTTTTGTTGTTATATTTCTATTATGTTTCCTTTAAAAATCATTATCCTATTTAAATGGCTTAAGTCAATTCTATAGGCATTTATCTTATGATATTGATGAAATTGATACATAGAGGGCAGTAGTACAAGTTGATTGGACTTGAGAACCTCTATTAGCACAGTTAAGTATAAATATTATCTATATGTAAACCAAAGTACAGGCCGAGTGAGATTCTCTGACTTTTTTCCACTGTCTGCCCCTCAAGCCTGTGAGAAATGGAATAGTTCTTGCCCTATCAGTAAACAAAGGATGTCACAGTCTTCAGCACTTGCAGCCCTCCAATGTGAGCCGGCGGGCCCTGAGGCACTCAGGATATGCAAATACAGAATGCAGGCCCCAGAGAGCTGAGGTGCATATCAAAGGAAGGAATTCAGTGAGCCCAGGCAAAGAAAAGTGCCGCATTCCTCACCTTGGGAGAGCTGGTTTTCCTTAGTTAACAATCACCTTTGGATGTTCCCCATTACCTGGGCCAGTCCCCTGCCCTGTCCCCTCCCCCCGGTACTTTAGCTCAGGGAGGAAGGAGCGCAGAGGGACTCGGCTGTATAAGGGGCCTGCGCGCCTCGGGAGGAGTTTTCAGCCGCTTTCGCCGCAGTCGGGAAGAGGGGCGCTGACGCTGCAGCCGGACCCTGCGCCTCCCTTGCCCCGTTTCCCCTCAGGACGCTCAGGACGACCCCCTCCTCACGCCCACCAGGCCTCGCGAGCCAGGACGAGGGCAGGGGCGAGAGGACGGACCGTAGTTCCCGGGGACCAGACGCTGGAGGCCGCTCTTTCTGCACAGCAGCGGCGGGTGGCAGCGAACCCCTGCCCCTCAGAAGCTGGTCTTGTGCTGCCGCCCGGGCACCGGACCAGGCGGAGGGTCGGCGCCCACTTACCCGGCCCGCCGTCCCCGCGACTGTCATGGCTTTGGCCGCCGGGGCACCTCCAGAGCCGGCAGCCTCAGTGAGGTCGCCCTCCCCTCGGGCTCCGGGGCAGTTCCGTGAAGGCGGAGGGAAGAGACCCCGCCTGAGCCGGGAGTTCCAGGTCTGAGGAAACGCGGGCTCTGTTCAGCGCGCAGTGGGTGGGAGCGCTCTGCCCCGAGGCCTTCTGGGAGTGAGCGGGGCGGCGGGGGAGGGAGCCGCCAGGAGCGCAGGGCCCCGTCGGGGGTCCTGGAGGGGCGGCCCGGCCTGGGGGCCATGCCCATTGTGGCCGCAGCCCAGGACTTTTTCCTGGAATCCTACACAAAAAAATTAGAAAGATACACAGTCTAATGTAAATACTCACAAATGATTGTTGCTGCTGTGCTCACTATTCTATTAAAGGTGTAAAATCCATAAAACACTTTAAGTTCAAAATTAAATATGAATTTTTACCTTTCTAATTATGTCTCTGATATTCACAGTTGTGGTTAATGAATCAGAGACTGTGGCATCACTAGTTAAAAATGAGCTTGTTAAAAAAATAGAACTCAGGCCCACAGGACCTACTGAATCACAATCTGCACGTTTACAATCTCCCCAGTGTACTCATGTACCCATGAATAGTTGAAAGGTACATTTCTACCTCGACAGGTCTTTTCTCTATGAGAAATACACACATTTTATCCAGTTTGATATAAATAAAACACTCAAAAATGCATATGCCTGTGTTGAGACCATCATTTTATCATTTCTTTTCCAGACAAGTATAGTCTCTATACTGGTTTTGTGGCTCACATGCCATACTCTTTTCTTGTAGTTAGAAATAAGGTAGAGAAAGTTACTTTGTATAAAAAAATTTATATATATATATATATATATATATATATATATATATATATATGTATTAGTGGATAATTGAAGACACTCTTCTAAATTAAAACCTTCTCTTAACTTGCTGTTTTCTTTTTTTTTTTTTTTTTTTAATGGGATTTTCTTTTATTTTTATTTTTTTTATTTTTATTTTTTTTCACACACACACACTGTATTTTATTTTTACAAGAGATAAGTAGACTGACACCAAGCATTGTACATGGATGACCACAACAAAAACAACAATGATTGCAATTACCAAACATGAAACACACTCATCCTATGTCATAATATTGACATTCAGTCCAGTTATCCTCCACTGTAACAGCTCCTTTACTTTGCAGTGAAAATTAATTTGTATATTCTTTGCCTCTGAATCCTTGTGGGATTTTTTTTTTTTTAATTCAGACAGAAAGTCACAAAAATTATACTCATCCTCATCAGTTCACTCAGTCCCATGTAATTAATTGTTTTTTGTCATCTTGATCTTTTGTTAGCACTTTTATGAGTTCATCAGTTTTTCATCAGAGTTCTGAAAATGCTTATTCATTCAGTTCAGCAGTACAGTCAGTTACCAGAAACCTGTACTTGTCAGAGTCTTTTCCATGAATTTCTTAAAGATGAAACCCTTTTATAGGAACATATTTGCAAAATCATCAGAGTACACCCAGAACTGTCTGTAAATGACAAAAGACTTAAAAATGACCACGGTTAAAGATTTGATGAAAGTTCATAATAATGCAGTTGACAAGAAAATTAGTTATTTCTGCGATATACATTTTAAAGTAATAACTAGGATTATTACTTATAACATTATACCAGAACATATAAGATTTTTAGAAATTTCATGTAATGTCTGAAACATTTATATTAACATATTTCCATACATATTTCCATACAAATACAAATATAAGATTTTTAGAAATTTCATGTAATGTCTGAAACATTTATATTAACATATTTCGATACAAATAACCCAATGAAAGTTTAGTATTAGTTGTTTTGTTTGTTTTTTTATACTGCAGGTTCTTATTAGGCATCAATTTTATACATATCAGTGTATACATGTCAATCCCAATCGCCCAATTCAGCACACCACCATCCCCACCTCACCGCAGTTTTCCCCCCTTGGGTCATATTATGAACTCTTCCCGTGGCCACATGGCATGTGTACGTTTAATTTCAGGGACTGCTGACATTCCAGGATGTGGCCATAGATTTCTGTCAAGAGGAGTGAGAATGCCTGGACCAAGATCAATGGGAATTGTACAGGGATGTGATGTTAGAGAAGTATAGGAACCTGCTCTCCTTGGGTGAGGATACCTTCCTTCCAGAATTCCTTATCCAACCACAGGGTTTGGAGTCCTTCATTTGTAGAATGTCTCCTGGAATCTTCTGCTTCCTACAATAGGGTTTCAGATTGCAACGTTTCAGGAAAGATTGGGAGTTTGTGGGTATAATTTTTCTTATTCTTTTAAAATTGCAGCCTCCCTTTTAATATACTTTGTAACTGCTTGGGATGTGTCTATATGAACTGTGTACTATATGCTTCTGTTATAGTCCTTACAATATTTCATTGTCTTATTTTCTCTAACAATTTTCCATGGATGCTTTGGGCTTAAGGTATATTAAAAGGGAGACTGCGAATCTGGGACTTCCCTGGTGATGCAGTGATTAAGAATTCGCCTGCCAATGCAGGGGACCCGGTTCGATCCCCGGTCCGGGAAGATCTCACGTGCCACGGAACAACTAAGCCAGTGGGCCACAACTACTGAGTCTGCACGCCGCAACTACTGAAGCCGGTGTGTCTTGAGCCAGTGCGCCATTTATCTTTTGAGAATAAAACCACTTCTGAGTGATTAAAATTTAGGCCAGCTAGTCAAAATGCTTTATCACCTGTTCTTCTAAAACACTGGTCAATGGAACAAGTTTTACTAGGGATAACAGTGTAATTGTATTCTGGAGTTCATATGGGCAATATGGTTTATGACCTTGATGCTGGATCACGACATTTCAAAGGTATAACTGCTATTAATTGTCTGTTTGTTCAACGATTAAAGTCTCACGTGATCTGAGTTCAGACTGGAGTCATCCTGGTTGGTTTCTGTCTATTGCAGATTTCTTCCAGTATGAAAGGACAAGAGCAATACGGCTTCCTTTACAAAATGTCTTCAAACTAAATGATGATATAATCTACATTCAATTAATTTATACATACCCTACTGTAGAACAGGGTTGGTTACGCTGGCAGAGCCCGGTAATTATGTAAAACTGAAACTTTTACTGCACTGGTTCAAGTCCTCTTCCTAAGAATATGTTTATAATCAACATTCTTTCACAAATTACCCAATTTAATTCACCATAGCATTCCTCATATTAACTAAATGGAAAATCCTAGGCTATATACAAATCCAGAAAGGGCCAAAAATCATCAGCCCCCATGGAAGATTACAACCCATTGCTGAGGCATTCAAATTACTTATTAAAGAACCACTATGTCCATCAACATCATCAATTTATATATTATTGCCCCAATGCTAGCCTTAACCCTGGCTCTCACAACATGAATTCCTCTTCCCATATCTTATCCACTAATTAGTATAAATGTAGGCATATTATTTCTATTAGCCATATCACACCTAGCCATTTATTCCATCCTCAGATCTGGATGAACTTCACATTCCAAATACTCACTCACTGGAGCTCCAGGAACAATAGCACAGACGATCATCTCATATGAAGTAATGTAGCAGTTATTCTATTCTCAGTCTTACTGGTAAATGGATCATTTACACTTTCAACAGTAATTATTACACAAGAACACCTATGACTAATTTTCTCCTGACCCCTACCCAGAATTTGATTATCTCCGCAGTAGCAGAAATCCAGTGAAGCCCCACTTGATTTAACAGAAGTAGAATCAAAACCTGTACATGTCTTCAATGTAGAAAATGTAGCAGGCCCATTCACCCCGTCCTTCCTAGAGAATATGTCAATTTCCCTATAATAAACGTTTCCACAGCAATCTATTTTTAGGAGCATTCGACAATCCCTAGGTGCCAGAATTATAGATTCTTTCATCTTGTAAATATAGTTTTCTTTAAAAAATAATTTTTATAGTTTTACTACCTTTAAACAAAATGTACTCCATTGCTGTGGAATATTCCTTCATAGGAGCGTGCATGGTTCATTTCTGCATCCGTCTGTGATGGCCTTCAGGTTCCTTCAGGTTTGGCTCCTGTGGCTGCAAGTCCATGTCCGTGTGTCCTGGTGCAGGGCTGCTGGGTTTGTGTTCAACTGGGAGGAGCACTGTGGGTCTCTGTGCACGGACTTTGCTATCTGAGGCCCGATTGCTTCAGAAGTGGTTGCATCCCCCCGTTGCGTACCAGGCTTTCCATTGCTCCACATCCTGCGGATATTTGATACTATGTCTTTCATGTCTGCCATTCTGGTAGGTGTATGCACAGTATTTTGCTTATGGCTTTAATCCCTCTGTTGTTAGTGAAGTTGTGCATTTTGTGGTATTCATGGACTATTTCCTGTTGTTTTTTGAAAAGTTTTAAAAATTGTGGTCTGGTACACATAACATAAAATGTACTATCTTAACCATTTTTAAGTGCACATTTCAGGGTCAGGAAGTAATTCACACTGTTGTGCAAACCTGACCACCATCATCCTCCAGAACTTTTTCATCTTGCACAATTGAAACAGTCCCCATTAAACACTCACTCCCCATTGTCCCTCCCTCAGCCTCTGGCCCTCAACATCCTACTTTATGTCTCTATATTTCCGACTGCTCTAGGGGCCTTGTATGAGTGGATCAAGCACTGTTTGTTTTTTTGTGTCTAGCTTACATCACTGAGCATAATGCCCTCAAGGTTCATCCCTGCTGCATCCTGTGTCAGAATTGACTTCCTTTTTAGGCTGAATAGCATTCCCTTGTATTGATGGACCGTGTTTTTCTTCTCCATTCATCCATTAGTGGACACATGTAATATCTACATTCATTTCTACTGTCATAATATTTGTGGAATAAAATCAGAAAGTCCTATGAATCAAAAGTCATTTGCCATTAACTTTTTTCTTAAACTTTTTGTTGTGGAAAACATCAAGGCTAAGAAAAGGGAAAAATACATGTCAGCTTCACTTGTGTTCAGGAATTAATGCTTTACGGATTCACTTTATTCCCTGTGTGTGTGCTATGCGTTTGCATGTGTCTGTTTGCATACATATGCTGTGCATGTGCATAGGTATGTGAACTTGCACACATTAGTGTGTGCATGGGCATATGGGTGCATGTGTGTTCACATGCTAGTGTGTGAATATATTTGTGCTGTGCACGTGCATATGTTTGTGTGTGTGCTGTGCCTGCCTGTGCGCACACCTGTGTGTTTGCTGGAACCACTTGCAAGTTGGCTGCAGAATGAATTGTGCCCCAGATATATCCGCACGCAGCTGCTCTAACAATCCTGCGTAGCCACGTAAAGGTCACAGATCTCAGGGATTTAAATGGATGGAGCAGGATATCCTGACACAGAGTTTGTCTTCCAATGCCTGTCACTGTCTCAGTAACATCCTTCACACCTTCTTTAAGCCCCATTCAGGGTCCAGTTTAGACTCCCATTACATTCAGTCACCTGTCCCAGGTCCCCTAAAGCAACAATGTCACCGTTGGAGAGCCCGGCCAAGGCTGGGGGTGCCCCTCCTGTTGGCCTGGCCTCCAGGCCCTGCCCTTGGCTCCTGTTTTCTCATATCTCAGTCAGGCCCCGACTTGGATCGGGCCGCCACCTCTTTCCTCACAGGGTCCCATCGCCCAGTCGAGGGGGTTCATTCTCCCCAAACACAGCATCAGGAGTCGGGGGCTGACAGTCCCCACTGGGTCTCCTTCATGTGAGACCCTGTGCTGTTGAAAGAGCAGGCACCCTGCCCTCGGGGGTGGGGGACTGGGGGGCGACATGCGGCCCACGATGGGCAGGCGGGTCTCCGGGTGGGGCGAGCCAGTGTGCAAGGAGTTCCGCGGTGGGTTCTCCTCTCCAACGGCTTCTGTGCCCCTACCTCTCCCCGTGCCTCCCCTCGAAGACAGCGCGGTGCCCGGGATGGGAACCATGGGAGCCGTGTAGCCACCGCCCCCTGTACACACACACACACACGCACACGCACACGCACACGCACACGCTGCAGGGAAGCAGGACCTGAGTGCAGGGCTCTCAGCGGCCCTGAGCGCCCCGCCCGGAATCGGCCAGCCGAATGGACAGACCGGATCTCCCGGCCCGGACCATGCAGGACTCTCCTGACCTTGCTTGCAGTGTGGCCGCCTCCTTCTGGAAGCCTGGGAGGCTGGAATCAGTCCACTTCTTGTCTGTCCTGGCAGCAGACTGGGCTGCACTCTAAGAAGTTCGTGGCTCGCCCGTGGATCCTGACCATCAGGTGGCCAGAGAAATTGGGAACATTTCTGTTTTGCCTGTTGAAATGTTTAATGACAAAGATTTTGTTCAGTTTCCTGATGTGGGTGTCCAAAGATGAGAGACCCATGTGTGTGATCTGTACCCCCTATGAGATCAGCCCTAAGCTAGTTTAAACATGATCAAGTTGTGTCTACATGGTAGATTTAGACCTCTGCATGTCCTGTCTACTGATTATGTTTAGAGCTGACCATGTGTTGTCTACAATAAGAAGATTTAGACCTGACCATGTTCTGTGTACGCTAGGACTATGGGGACCTGGGTAGAGACCCGGCCTGGCCTCAGTACTGGGAAGCTCCGTGCCTGCATCTGAATGTCAGTGCTTAGATGTCTGGGGTCTGGAGCTGAGGTGGGCTTGACTACGTAACAGCCTCTCTTCTGAGTGTGGTGACCTGGTCCTCCCAAGGGTCAGTGCTATGGTCGGGGCCTTAGTCTTAATCCCTGCAAGGTTCACCTTCCCTGGGGCTCATGGAGAATCCTCGGGAGGACTACCTGGCAATAATTCCAATTTACCAGCACGTGCATGGTGCATAGGGAAGCAGGTTTAGCTGCTGAATTGATTGCAGGGCACGCAGATCGGGCAAAAGGCCGATGGGTGACAGCTGAGGCTGCTGCTGAGCTCTCCCTCCAGTCTACCGTCCCTACTCAGCAGAGTCCAGAGCTGCCCCTCGGCTTTCAGCCCTGCTGTCCTGTGAGTTTTCTCAACATGTAAGTGAGACGAGAAAGGACTCAGCATGCCAGCACCAGGGTCGTGTGTTCAACTCTAGTATGAAAGCTGTAAAAACAGTTAAAATCACACAGAACCAAAGTGAGAAGAGGAGGGCTCCACTGGGACAAGTGTGGGGAAAGGAGACCCACCTGACACTTTTTCCCATCCCAGGAGGTCCCAGGGACCCAGCTTGTTTCCACATTGGGGGAGCCCCCTGCAGAGCCATGGTGTCCTGACCAAGGGGACGTGTGACCCCAGGTGCAGGGTCTGGGGAGGTGAGGTCACCCTGGGACTGTGGACAGGTGACCCAGGTGGAGGGGTCTGGGGAGGTGGGTCACCCTGGTGAGTGTGGATGTGTGGCCCCAGGTATAGGGTGCGGGGACTGTGTGGGTCTCACCATACCTGCATGGGTCAGGATCACATGGATGGGGGTGATCCATCCGCATATGCGCTCTTTGCCTGCAGTGTGTCCTGTCCCCTTTGAGATTTCCAACCTCTGCATTAAGGGTGTTGTCCTGATTAACCTGTGGTTCCTTTTCTTCTCTTCATCTTGTCACAATCATATGAGGTCAGGCATGTTTGAGTGGGTTGCTGCTCTGTGTTCCGGTGAGTGACAACACTTGGTGGTATCGTATTAATACTATAGCATATCATATATCTAATCTCTGGGGGTCACCACTGCCTGGGTCCCCCTGGACAGAGGTCAGGTGAGCACAGACTAGCCCCCCCTATGAATGGTCTCCCACGTGCTCTGTGAGGGTACCGTGATGGCCCCTAAGGTAGGGGACTGTGTCTGGGCCTCCGACATTTGTGATGAAGGGGAGTCGAAATGGAATCTCAATTAACAAGACATTATTTTAAGAATTTATTTTAAGTGAAATAAAACACACGTCACATACCCTTTACCATCATCACCATTTTAAGTGCACGTTTCTGAGGCATCAGATAGATTCACTTTCTCGTGGAGCCATCACCACCATCACTAGAACTTTTCGTCCTGCAAAACCAAAATTCCACAACCATGAAAGTCTCATTCCCCATTCCCTCCCACTGCCCCTGGCACCGATATCCACTTCAGTCCCTGAGTTGTCGACTGCAGGGCACCCACTGGAGTGGAATCCTGCAGTGTTTAATGACGGGTCATTTTGGAAGAGCTGACTTTCAGTCTGAAGCTCTGCCTGTTCGCATCTGAAGATTCTGCATTTAAGGAGAGGGTGTATGAGGAAGGGGGTGTATGCAGGACAAAGGTGTCCGGGGTGCAGGTGAGCCAGGACCTGACCAGCTGCCTTTTGGGTCCTCTGGTCCCATCTCTTGGTCTGTGCCTCATCTGCATCATCACTGTCCCCGCTGGCACCGCTGGGGTGTTGTTGTCTGAGTGAGAGTCCCCTGGTGCCCCTGCTCTCCTCCCCTCCTCCTGCTGGTTGCGGAGGGAACTGCTTGCTGTGTGGTCTCTACTCCTGAGGCATGAAGGACCCTGTAGCATGGACCTGCAGAGTGTGGGGTGTGGTCCCAAGAGCATGGGGCCCACATAGGACACGACATCGGGGCGTGACAAGGGCTAGGGCTGCCTCATCACTGACAGGGAATGTTGCCCAGATCCTGCTAGAGAGGGTGTGGTGGGTGGCCTGGGACCCTAGAGGCCCCATTCCTATATTGGAGCTTGGAGAGTGCTTCCCCATGGGCTGCAGATTCACCCCATATCTCAGCCATATCCCTCTGTCCTGTCTTTGAACTCAGGAAAACGAGCTCTCTTGTCCGCAACATAGGCCTGGTCCTGTTGATATTAGGATTCTTTAAGTTAGGCGTCCTGGGATAGCAGCTCCTTTTAGGCCTGAGAAGGAACAACTCCGGAGTGTACAACAATTTCAGATGAAACTAATATTCAATGACTATCCCTAACTACTCGGTTGTTGACTTCTATTAGTCATTATTCTCCTGGTTTTAGCTCTGATATGGGGATTACAGAGGAGTCAACATTTAAATCTTCGTAATCTGTGTATTTGTAGCTTCAGTATCATTACTGACCCATAGTTTTTTATGGTTTGGGAAGAGTTATTGATTTCATGTATCATGGAAAGGATTCACAATGATGATAGGGTAATTAAGATTACAATAATAGCTAGTAAATTGTTCACATTTTCTCTACCTGTGCATCTATTGTATGCATATGAGTTTAGATGTCAATATTAGTGAAATGATATAGAGGACTAGAGAACTTATTTTAAAAATCACTATTAATGTGTGATGAAGAAAATGTAAAAGTTCTTCCATAATCGGTGATGTTGTATCTTGAGAGCCTAGATGAAATTGATATGCCTTAGTCATATACAGGATTTTAGCCTATCATTTAACTTTGACAAAGCTACATCACTTTTTACTTTTATCTCATTTATTGAGGAAGACATAATTGTTATGGTGTTGGCTTGAAACTGGTTGAAAAGGACTTGAGTCCTTCCTTATTTTACATTTACATAGGTAGGATCTTGAAACGTAGGATATGGTGGAGGACATCCGTGTAACCATTCTAGGTTAGGAGTAGCAATTCCCACTGCTAAGACTTCTTGTTCAGACACAAATGCTTTTCAAAGTATGAAGATTACTAGCATTACTGCTTTTACTGAGATGAATGAGCCTAAAGACAAAATATTTCATGTTGTGTGTGCCTCAGGGTACTCAGACTAACGTAGTGACATCCCTGAGAGGCCACGAAAGTGCTGCAGGAAGTCATATTTACTACTACAAATATACTTGTGAAGTGAATTTTTGCTCATGCTGAGTTAACTGTATAACCTGAGAATAGTGGGAATCAGTGTAGAAAGCCTCCTATAATAGTGAAGACTGCTCCCATGGACATTAGGTCATGGAAGTGTGCTACTACATAGTATGTATCCTGGAGGACAATGTCTGGGGATGAGTTGGCTAGGATGATTCCTGTCAAATCACCTACTGTAAAAAGAAAAACTAAAGCCTAAAACTCATAATATAGTGGGAGGTCATATAGTATTACCTCCGTGAACAGTTGCTAACCAGGGACTTCCCTGGTGACGCAGTGGTTAAGAATTCGTCTGCCAATGCAGGGGACACGGGTTCGAGCCCTTGTCTGGGAAGATTCCACATGCCGCGGAGCAAAAAGCCCGTGTGCCACAACTACTGAGCCTGCCCTCTAGAGCCCGCAAGCCACAACTACTGAAGCCCACGCGCCTAGAGTTCGTGCTCTGCAACAAGAGAAGCCACTGCAATGAAAGGGCCGCACACCGCAACGAAGAGTAGCTGCCGCTCACCGCAACCAGAGAAAGCCCATGCGCAGCAACCAAGACCCAACTCAGCCAAAAAAAAAAAAAAAAAAAAACAAAAGAAAAAGAAAAATTAAATAAAGAGTTGCTAATCAGCTAGATACTTTTACTCCTGTAGGGATAGAAGTAATTACGGTAGCTGATGCAAAGTATGCTCCTGAGTCCACAGCTATCCCTATGGTAAACATATGATGGGCCCACAAGAGAACTCCTAAAAAACCAGTGGACATGACTCATACTATTCCCAGATAGCTGAAAGGCAATTTTTGTCCTAAATAGTATGTAATGATATGTGAGTTTATAACAAACCCTGTTAGGCCATGAATACAGACTTCAGGGTGAGCAAAGTATCAAAAGAGGTGTTGGTATAGGATTCGGTCTCCTCCTGCAGGGTCAAAGAAAGTAGTGTTTAGATTTCTATCTCTTAACAGCATGGCAATTCTGGCTGCTTGGACTGAGATTGGTAATTATAGTAATATGGCTATAGTTGGGGAAGATTAAACAAATAATGGTGTTTGGTATTGGGATATGACTGCTGGTTTTGTATTAAAGACTACAGTAATAAAAGTAATAATACCAAGAGTTGAGGAGACACCTGCTAAATGTAAGGAGAAAACAGTTAGGTCGACAGTGGCTCCTGCATGGGCCAGATTGCAGGCTAGAGCTGAATACACCGTCCCACTGGTACCAGAACCAGCTTCTACTATTGGTGATATGAGTAGGAGTAAGAATGATGGGGGAAGTAGTCAAAAGTTTATATGATTTATTGGGGGAAATGCTACTTCAGGTGTCCGAGTTATTAGTGGCCCAAGTCAGTTTTCAAAGCCTGCAATCATAACGGGTACAGCTATAAAGAAAATTATTACAAGTGCAGGGACTGTTATGACAACCTTACAGATTTGGGCATCTCCAAGTAGCGGTCCAGGTCAGCATAGCTCAGCCTGGATTAATATAATTAAGGTGCTGCCTGCCTACTCCAGCTCAAGCACCAAATAGTAAATATAAAATGCTGATATCTTTGTGATTTGTTGAAAATAATCAGCAGTGTATGAAGAGAGGTAAAATGACTGAGTTAGCATTAGACTGTAAATCTAAAGACAGAGATTGAGCCCTCTTTCTGGCAAACCCTGTGGTGAATCAACAAATTGAATTGTAACTTCAGAGAAGCAGCTCCAATTCTGCCAGTGATTATCCTGCCTTTTTTTTTTCTTTTTTTCTTTCTCAAATGAAGGAGAAGTAGACTGAAGCCAGTTGACTACAGGATTTGCCTGTTAACTAAAGTTTCCTGGGGTTAAAACTCATCAATCTCGTAAAGATTTGGCTTCAATACAGTGTTTGCTTTACATTCAATTGATGTAGAATAAAGTCTTGCAATCCTTATTTTTAGGAATTAAGTAAATTTCACTTGTTTAGGGTTTTGAAAGCTCTTGGTCTGAACTAACCTAAATTCCTAGTCCAGCACCGATAGAATGGGTGTTGTGTGTAGTAACCGTGTGGGTATCATGATTGGTAATGATAGGAAGGTTATTTCTTTGTATGTTCAAATTGTTTTGTGTTTGTGTTGTTTAATGAAGGGAATATAGTTAGTGATGTGGAGTATGTTAGCTGCAAGTAGAAATATATGCTGAGGACTGCTATGATGGCTATTAGTGTTGGTAGAATGATGTTGTCGTTTTTGTTATCTCTTGGATAATTATTCATTTGGGTAGAAAGCCTGATAGTGATGGGCGATGTCCTAATGATACTATAATGGTGAGGAAAATGATTGTGATGGGAGGTGTTTTATCTCATGTGTGTGATAATGATACTCTTGTAGTACATGATCTGGGCATAAATAAGAAGAAGATAGTGTTGTTATGATATAAATTAGTATGTTTAGGATTGTTATAATCTGAATATACATTATAAGAGCTGTTATTCATCCTATATGGGCAATTGATGAGGAGGGTGTAATATTTTCCAGGTGAGTATGGCGAAGTCTGCCTCAGCCTCCAGCTATGATTTATAATATCACTATGATTAATAGTATATTTAGGTTGATGGATGGTGACATGTGGTATAAAACTGATAGGGGTGCAATTTTGTCATGTTGATAGCATCAGGTCTGCTGTTCATGGGATGCCTCGTGTGACTTCAGGCACTCAGAAGTGAAATGGGGAAAGTCCTACTTTTGTGACAAGGGCGATTGTCATGAGGGTGGATGCTGCTGGATTAAAGATTCTTGTTTTTCATTGTGCTCTTTGACCAGAGTATATTAGATTAATGATAATAGCCATTATAAGTAGTATTGATGTGGTGGACTGTTTTAGGAAATATTTGTTGGATGCTTCTGTAGCTTATGGGTTCATGTTTTTTATTAGAATGGGGATACCATTAACCAGTGTGAGCTGGTTATACAATTATATTTCCTGAGAAAATGGTCAGTAGAATGATGGTAAAAACAATGAGAGTTTATTAGCACAGGAAGGATATACAAAAATATTTTGGGGGTATGGGCCTGAAGCTTACTTAGAGAACTTTACTATATAGCATGTGGTGTAATGTGGTAGGTAGCATGGAGAATGTAAAATTATTAGGAAGAATTCAATTCCAGGAATAAGAGCATTGAAACCTCTATGATTTACTCTATCAAAGTAACTCTTTTGTCAGACATATTTCTTAAATTTGTGGTGGGTTGCCTGGTATGATGACAAGTAGTGAAAACTCTCATATACATAAGGTTAATGTTAGTCGTAAAAAAACTTTTCATAAGAGATGTATGCGTTGATCATATCAAAATTGTAGGTAGGAGGCTCAAATTCATAGAAAGGAGATTGTTAGATGTGTTTTAATGATGACTTGGGCTGTACATAATTCTGGCACCTAGGGATTGTCGAATGCTCCTAAAAATAGATTGCTGTGGAAATGTTTATTATAGGGAAATTGACATATTCTCCAGGAGGGACGGAGTGAATGGGCCTGCTACATTTTCTACATTGAAGACATATACAGGTTTTGATGCTACTTCCGTTAAATCAAGTGGGGCTTCATTGGATTTCTGCTACTGCGGAGATAATCAAATTCTGGGTAGGGGTCAGGAGAAAATTAGTCATAGGTGTTCTTGTGTAATAATTACTGTTGAAAGTGTAAATGATCCATTTATCCGTAAGACTGAGAATAGAATAACTGCTACATTACTTCATATGAGATGATTGTCTGTGCTATTGTTCCTAGAGCTCCAGTGAGTGAGTATTTTGAATGTGAAGTTCATCCAGATCTGAGGATGGAGTAAATGGCTAGGTGTGATATGGCTACTAGAAATAATATGCCTACATTTATATTAATTAGTGGATAAGATATGGGAAGAGGAATTCATGTTGTGAGAGCCGGGGTTAAGGCTAGCATTGGGGTTAAGGCTAGCAAGAGAAGCCACCGCAATGAGAAGCCCGCGCACCGCAACAAAGAGTAGCCCCCGCTTGCCGCAACTAGAGAAAGCCTGCGCATAGCAACGAAGACCCAACGCAGCCAAAAACAAATTAATTAATTAATTAGTTAACTATTTTAAACAAAAGTACTATATCCTTCTGTACAGCTTCTCTTGGGAAGAACAGAGAGATGGCGTAGGAGAGTGAGAAAGACCGATATTTAGTGCACATCTCTCATGCAGGTGCTCTGCTGGCTCAGATAGATTTATCCCCACTTTACAAAGGAGGAAATAATCTCAGAGAGGTTTAGTAATTTTCCCAAAGCCAAACAGCTATGGAGTGGCAGAACCAAGATCTGAACCAAGTCTGTTACCTTCAAAGCCTAAGTCCTCATCACAACAAAACTCAATTAATATTTACATTTCTCGAATTACATTGCAACCTGGGGAGTTCTTGGCACAATCCTGAATAAGAGTGAGAAAGAAAGAAATAGCATTGTTCCTACAGTCAACCCAAATTTTTGGAGCAGCTGCTAGATGCCTGGCCCTTTTTGGGGTTCAGCAGTGATCAAGGCAGGAAGAGTCCTGCTTTCATGAACCACGTAGTGGGGCGGAGAGAAGGGTGCAACTTGGGTGAGGGATTTCACCTTGCTGGACCTCTGTTTTGTCATCTGGAAAATGGAATGGATGTTCCTCATTTTCTGGGATTGTCCAGCCCTCACATTCTCTGATTCCATAAGAAGCATTTGTTTTCCTGTTTCTTTAAAATTCATTCAGGCCGTGAGCTGTGATGAATGTTGTTAGCTGCTCCCCAAATCACTCTATTCCCACCCTTTTCCTGTGATCAGGTCTTTCCCGAAACATGACTCACAGTCAGTCAAGTCACAGAACCTAAGGGGCACCCAGCAGAAAAATTCCAACCCTTGCTTCCCAGGAGCTCTGCGGTCTACCTGCCAGGTAAACTTAACTCACCTGGCACAAGGTGGCCATCCCTGGTTTCACATCAACATGATCTCAGGCACAAACCTCCTTGTTTTTCCATTTTGTCTTTAAGTTACTTGTTGAAACAACTGCACAAATATGACACAGATATAAAATCAGGCATCTTCTGCCCCCAGTGCCTACTAATAAATGATTTTCTGCCACTTTAATGATAAAGATAGAACATTTCAACATTCTGCTACCCTTATTATTTGTCATTTTTGTTGATATTTCTATTGACTACATCTTTCAATATTTTAACAATGGAACATTTATTTAGGGTGTTCCAGACCCAGCCTTTAGTGGTAAAGGTTTTGTTGTTATATTTCTATTATGTTTCCTTTAAAAATCATTATCCTATTTAAATGGCTTAAGTCAATTCTATAGGCATTTATCTTATGATATTGATGAAATTGATACATAGAGGGCAGTAGTACAAGTTGATTGGACTTGAGAACCTCTATTAGCACAGTTAAGTATAAATATTATCTATATGTAAACCAAAGTACAGGCCGAGTGAGATTCTCTGACTTTTTTCCACTGTCTGCCCCTCAAGCCTGTGAGAAATGGAATAGTTCTTGCCCTATCAGTAAACAAAGGATGTCACAGTCTTCAGCACTTGCAGCCCTCCAATGTGAGCCGGCGGGCCCTGAGGCACTCAGGATATGCAAATACAGAATGCAGGCCCCAGAGAGCTGAGGTGCATATCAAAGGAAGGAATTCAGTGAGCCCAGGCAAAGAAAAGTGCCGCATTCCTCACCTTGGGAGAGCTGGTTTTCCTTAGTTAACAATCACCTTTGGATGTTCCCCATTACCTGGGCCAGTCCCCTGCCCTGTCCCCTCCCCCCGGTACTTTAGCTCAGGGAGGAAGGAGCGCAGAGGGACTCGGCTGTATAAGGGGCCTGCGCGCCTCGGGAGGAGTTTTCAGCCGCTTTCGCCGCAGTCGGGAAGAGGGGCGCTGACGCTGCAGCCGGACCCTGCGCCTCCCTTGCCCCGTTTCCCCTCAGGACGCTCAGGACGACCCCCTCCTCACGCCCACCAGGCCTCGCGAGCCAGGACGAGGGCAGGGGCGAGAGGACGGACCGTAGTTCCCGGGGACCAGACGCTGGAGGCCGCTCTTTCTGCACAGCAGCGGCGGGTGGCAGCGAACCCCTGCCCCTCAGAAGCTGGTCTTGTGCTGCCGCCCGGGCACCGGACCAGGCGGAGGGTCGGCGCCCACTTACCCGGCCCGCCGTCCCCGCGACTGTCATGGCTTTGGCCGCCGGGGCACCTCCAGAGCCGGCAGCCCCAGTGAGGTCGCCCTCCCCTCGGGCTCCGGGGCAGTTCCGTGAAGGCGGAGGGAAGAGACCCCGCCTGAGCCGGGAGTTCCAGGTCTGAGGAAACGCGGGCTCTGTTCAGCGCGCAGTGGGTGGGAGCGCTCTGCCCCGAGGCCTTCTGGGAGTGAGCGGGGCGGCGGGGGAGGGAGCCGCCAGGAGCGCAGGGCCCCGTCGGGGGTCCTGGAGGGGCGGCCCGGCCTGGGGGCCATGCCCATTGTGGCCGCAGCCCAGGACTTTTTCCTGGAATCCTACACAAAAAAATTAGAAAGATACACAGTCTAATGTAAATACTCACAAATGATTGTTGCTGCTGTGCTCACTATTCTATTAAAGGTGTAAAATCCATAAAACACTTTAAGTTCAAAATTAAATATGAATTTTTACCTTTCTAATTATGTCTCTGATATTCACAGTTGTGGTTAATGAATCAGAGACTGTGGCATCACTAGTTAAAAATGAGCTTGTTAAAAAAATAGAACTCAGGCCCACAGGAACTACTGAATCACAATCTGCACGTTTACAATCTCCCCAGTGTACTCATGTACCCATGAATAGTTGAAAGGTACATTTCTACCTCGACAGGTCTTTTCTCTATGAGAAATACACACATTTTATCCAGTTTGATATAAATAAAACACTCAAAAATGCATATGCCTGTGTTGAGACCATCATTTTATCATTTCTTTTCCAGACAAGTATAGTCTCTATACTGGTTTTGTGGCTCACATGCCATACTCTTTTCTTGTAGTTAGAAATAAGGTAGAGAAAGTTACTTTGTATAAAAAAATTTATATATATATATATATATATATATATATATATATATATATGTATTAGTGGATAATTGAAGACACTCTTCTAAATTAAAACCTTCTCTTAACTTGCTGTTTTCTTTTTTTTTTTTTTTTTTTAATGGGATTTTCTTTTATTTTTATTTTTTTTATTTTTATTTTTTTTCACACACACACACTGTATTTTATTTTTACAAGAGATAAGTAGACTGACACCAAGCATTGTACATGGATGACCACAACAAAAACAACAATGATTGCAATTACCAAACATGAAACACACTCATCCTATGTCATAATATTGACATTCAGTCCAGTTATCCTCCACTGTAACAGCTCCTTTACTTTGCAGTGAAAATTAATTTGTATATTCTTTGCCTCTGAATCCTTGTGGGATTTTTTTTTTTTTTAATTCAGACAGAAAGTCACAAAAATTATACTCATCCTCATCAGTTCACTCAGTCCCATGTAATTAATTGTTTTTTGTCATCTTGATCTTTTGTTAGCACTTTTATGAGTTCATCAGTTTTTCATCAGAGTTCTGAAAATGCTTATTCATTCAGTTCAGCAGTACAGTCAGTTACCAGAAACCTGTACTTGTCAGAGTCTTTTCCATGAATTTCTTAAAGATGAAACCCTTTTATAGGAACATATTTGCAAAATCATCAGAGTACACCCAGAACTGTCTGTAAATGACAAAAGACTTAAAAATGACCACGGTTAAAGATTTGATGAAAGTTCATAATAATGCAGTTGACAAGAAAATTAGTTATTTCTGCGATATACATTTTAAAGTAATAACTAGGATTATTACTTATAACATTATACCAGAACATATAAGATTTTTAGAAATTTCATGTAATGTCTGAAACATTTATATTAACATATTTCCATACATATTTCCATACAAATACAAATATAGATTTTTAGAAATTTCATGTAATGTCTGAAACATTTATATTAACATATTTCGATACAAATAACCCAATGAAAGTTTAGTATTAGTTGTTTTGTTTGTTTTTTTATACTGCAGGTTCTTATTAGGCATCAATTTTATACATATCAGTGTATACATGTCAATCCCAATCGCCCAATTCAGCACACCACCATCCCCACCTCACCGCAGTTTTCCCCCCTTGGGTCATATTATGAACTCTTCCCGTGGCCACATGGCATGTGTACGTTTAATTTCAGGGACTGCTGACATTCCAGGATGTGGCCATAGATTTCTGTCAAGAGGAGTGAGAATGCCTGGACCAAGATCAATGGGAATTGTACAGGGATGTGATGTTAGAGAAGTATAGGAACCTGCTCTCCTTGGGTGAGGATACCTTCCTTCCAGAATTCCTTATCCAACCACAGGGTTTGGAGTCCTTCATTTGTAGAATGTCTCCTGGAATCTTCTGCTTCCTACAATAGGGTTTCAGATTGCAACGTTTCAGGAAAGATTGGGAGTTTGTGGGTATAATTTTTCTTATTCTTTTAAAATTGCAGCCTCCCTTTTAATATACTTTGTAACTGCTTGGGATGTGTCTATATGAACTGTGTACTATATGCTTCTGTTATAGTCCTTACAATATTTCATTGTCTTATTTTCTCTAACAATTTTCCATGGATGCTTTGGGCTTAAGGTATATTAAAAGGGAGACTGCGAATCTGGGACTTCCCTGGTGATGCAGTGATTAAGAATTCGCCTGCCAATGCAGGGGACCCGGTTCGATCCCCGGTCCGGGAAGATCTCACGTGCCACGGAACAACTAAGCCAGTGGGCCACAACTACTGAGTCTGCACGCCGCAACTACTGAAGCCGGTGTGTCTTGAGCCAGTGCGCCATTTATCTTTTGAGAATAAAACCACTTCTGAGTGATTAAAATTTAGGCCAGCTAGTCAAAATGCTTTATCACCTGTTCTTCTAAAACACTGGTCAATGGAACAAGTTTTACTAGGGATAACAGTGTAATTGTATTCTGGAGTTCATATGGGCAATATGGTTTATGACCTTGATGCTGGATCACGACATTTCAAAGGTATAACTGCTATTAATTGTCTGTTTGTTCAACGATTAAAGTCTCACGTGATCTGAGTTCAGACTGGAGTCATCCTGGTTGGTTTCTGTCTATTGCAGATTTCTTCCAGTATGAAAGGACAAGAGCAATACGGCTTCCTTTACAAAATGTCTTCAAACTAAATGATGATATAATCTACATTCAATTAATTTATACATACCCTACTGTAGAACAGGGTTGGTTACGCTGGCAGAGCCCGGTAATTATGTAAAACTGAAACTTTTACTGCACTGGTTCAAGTCCTCTTCCTAAGAATATGTTTATAATCAACATTCTTTCACAAATTACCCAATTTAATTCACCATAGCATTCCTCATATTAACTAAATGGAAAATCCTAGGCTATATACAAATCCAGAAAGGGCCAAAAATCATCAGCCCCCATGGAAGATTACAACCCATTGCTGAGGCATTCAAATTACTTATTAAAGAACCACTATGTCCATCAACATCATCAATTTATATATTATTGCCCCAATGCTAGCCTTAACCCTGGCTCTCACAACATGAATTCCTCTTCCCATATCTTATCCACTAATTAGTATAAATGTAGGCATATTATTTCTATTAGCCATATCACACCTAGCCATTTATTCCATCCTCAGATCTGGATGAACTTCACATTCCAAATACTCACTCACTGGAGCTCCAGGAACAATAGCACAGACGATCATCTCATATGAAGTAATGTAGCAGTTATTCTATTCTCAGTCTTACTGGTAAATGGATCATTTACACTTTCAACAGTAATTATTACACAAGAACACCTATGACTAATTTTCTCCTGACCCCTACCCAGAATTTGATTATCTCCGCAGTAGCAGAAATCCAGTGAAGCCCCACTTGATTTAACAGAAGTAGAATCAAAACCTGTACATGTCTTCAATGTAGAAAATGTAGCAGGCCCATTCACCCCGTCCTTCCTAGAGAATATGTCAATTTCCCTATAATAAACGTTTCCACAGCAATCTATTTTTAGGAGCATTCGACAATCCCTAGGTGCCAGAATTATAGATTCTTTCATCTTGTAAATATAGTTTTCTTTAAAAAATAATTTTTATAGTTTTACTACCTTTAAACAAAATGTACTCCATTGCTGTGGAATATTCCTTCATAGGAGCGTGCATGGTTCATTTCTGCATCCGTCTGTGATGGCCTTCAGGTTCCTTCAGGTTTGGCTCCTGTGGCTGCAAGTCCATGTCCGTGTGTCCTGGTGCAGGGCTGCTGGGTTTGTGTTCAACTGGGAGGAGCACTGTGGGTCTCTGTGCACGGACTTTGCTATCTGAGGCCCGATTGCTTCAGAAGTGGTTGCATCCCCCCGTTGCGTACCAGGCTTTCCATTGCTCCACATCCTGCGGATATTTGATACTATGTCTTTCATGTCTGCCATTCTGGTAGGTGTATGCACAGTATTTTGCTTATGGCTTTAATCCCTCTGTTGTTAGTGAAGTTGTGCATTTTGTGGTATTCATGGACTATTTCCTGTTGTTTTTTGAAAAGTTTTAAAAATTGTGGTCTGGTACACATAACATAAAATGTACTATCTTAACCATTTTTAAGTGCACATTTCAGGGTCAGGAAGTAATTCACACTGTTGTGCAAACCTGACCACCATCATCCTCCAGAACTTTTTCATCTTGCACAATTGAAACAGTCCCCATTAAACACTCACTCCCCATTGTCCCTCCCTCAGCCTCTGGCCCTCAACATCCTACTTTATGTCTCTATATTTCCGACTGCTCTAGGGGCCTTGTATGAGTGGATCAAGCACTGTTTGTTTTTTTGTGTCTAGCTTACATCACTGAGCATAATGCCCTCAAGGTTCATCCCTGCTGCATCCTGTGTCAGAATTGACTTCCTTTTTAGGCTGAATAGCATTCCCTTGTATTGATGGACCGTGTTTTTCTTCTCCATTCATCCATTAGTGGACACATGTAATATCTACATTCATTTCTACTGTCATAATATTTGTGGAATAAAATCAGAAAGTCCTATGAATCAAAAGTCATTTGCCATTAACTTTTTTCTTAAACTTTTTGTTGTGGAAAACATCAAGGCTAAGAAAAGGGAAAAATACATGTCAGCTTCACTTGTGTTCAGGAATTAATGCTTTACGGATTCACTTTATTCCCTGTGTGTGTGCTATGCGTTTGCATGTGTCTGTTTGCATACATATGCTGTGCATGTGCATAGGTATGTGAACTTGCACACATTAGTGTGTGCATGGGCATATGGGTGCATGTGTGTTCACATGCTAGTGTGTGAATATATTTGTGCTGTGCACGTGCATATGTTTGTGTGTGTGCTGTGCCTGCCTGTGCGCACACCTGTGTGTTTGCTGGAACCACTTGCAAGTTGGCTGCAGAATGAATTGTGCCCCAGATATATCCGCACGCAGCTGCTCTAACAATCCTGCGTAGCCACGTAAAGGTCACAGATCTCAGGGATTTAAATGGATGGAGCAGGATATCCTGACACAGAGTTTGTCTTCCAATGCCTGTCACTGTCTCAGTAACATCCTTCACACCTTCTTTAAGCCCCATTCAGGGTCCAGTTTAGACTCCCATTACATTCAGTCACCTGTCCCAGGTCCCCTAAAGCAACAATGTCACCGTTGGAGAGCCCGGCCAAGGCTGGGGGTGCCCCTCCTGTTGGCCTGGCCTCCAGGCCCTGCCCTTGGCTCCTGTTTTCTCATATCTCAGTCAGGCCCCGACTTGGATCGGGCCGCCACCTCTTTCCTCACAGGGTCCCATCGCCCAGTCGAGGGGGTTCATTCTCCCCAAACACAGCATCAGGAGTCGGGGGCTGACAGTCCCCACTGGGTCTCCTTCATGTGAGACCCTGTGCTGTTGAAAGAGCAGGCACCCTGCCCTCGGGGGTGGGGGACTGGGGGGCGACATGCGGCCCACGATGGGCAGGCGGGTCTCCGGGTGGGGCGAGCCAGTGTGCAAGGAGTTCCGCGGTGGGTTCTCCTCTCCAACGGCTTCTGTGCCCCTACCTCTCCCCGTGCCTCCCCTCGAAGACAGCGCGGTGCCCGGGATGGGAACCATGGGAGCCGTGTAGCCACCGCCCCCTGTACACACACACACACACGCACACGCACACGCACACGCACACGCTGCAGGGAAGCAGGACCTGAGTGCAGGGCTCTCAGCGGCCCTGAGCGCCCCGCCCGGAATCGGCCAGCCGAATGGACAGACCGGATCTCCCGGCCCGGACCATGCAGGACTCTCCTGACCTTGCTTGCAGTGTGGCCGCCTCCTTCTGGAAGCCTGGGAGGCTGGAATCAGTCCACTTCTTGTCTGTCCTGGCAGCAGACTGGGCTGCACTCTAAGAAGTTCGTGGCTCGCCCGTGGATCCTGACCATCAGGTGGCCAGAGAAATTGGGAACATTTCTGTTTTGCCTGTTGAAATGTTTAATGACAAAGATTTTGTTCAGTTTCCTGATGTGGGTGTCCAAAGATGAGAGACCCATGTGTGTGATCTGTACCCCCTATGAGATCAGCCCTAAGCTAGTTTAAACATGATCAAGTTGTGTCTACATGGTAGATTTAGACCTCTGCATGTCCTGTCTACTGATTATGTTTAGAGCTGACCATGTGTTGTCTACAATAAGAAGATTTAGACCTGACCATGTTCTGTGTACGCTAGGACTATGGGGACCTGGGTAGAGACCCGGCCTGGCCTCAGTACTGGGAAGCTCCGTGCCTGCATCTGAATGTCAGTGCTTAGATGTCTGGGGTCTGGAGCTGAGGTGGGCTTGACTACGTAACAGCCTCTCTTCTGAGTGTGGTGACCTGGTCCTCCCAAGGGTCAGTGCTATGGTCGGGGCCTTAGTCTTAATCCCTGCAAGGTTCACCTTCCCTGGGGCTCATGGAGAATCCTCGGGAGGACTACCTGGCAATAATTCCAATTTACCAGCACGTGCATGGTGCATAGGGAAGCAGGTTTAGCTGCTGAATTGATTGCAGGGCACGCAGATCGGGCAAAAGGCCGATGGGTGACAGCTGAGGCTGCTGCTGAGCTCTCCCTCCAGTCTACCGTCCCTACTCAGCAGAGTCCAGAGCTGCCCCTCGGCTTTCAGCCCTGCTGTCCTGTGAGTTTTCTCAACATGTAAGTGAGACGAGAAAGGACTCAGCATGCCAGCACCAGGGTCGTGTGTTCAACTCTAGTATGAAAGCTGTAAAAACAGTTAAAATCACACAGAACCAAAGTGAGAAGAGGAGGGCTCCACTGGGACAAGTGTGGGGAAAGGAGACCCACCTGACACTTTTTCCCATCCCAGGAGGTCCCAGGGACCCAGCTTGTTTCCACATTGGGGGAGCCCCCTGCAGAGCCATGGTGTCCTGACCAAGGGGACGTGTGACCCCAGGTGCAGGGTCTGGGGAGGTGAGGTCACCCTGGGACTGTGGACAGGTGACCCAGGTGGAGGGGTCTGGGGAGGTGGGTCACCCTGGTGAGTGTTGATGTGTGGCCCCAGGTATAGGGTGCGGGGACTGTGTGGGTCTCACCATACCTGCATGGGTCAGGATCACATGGATGGGGGTGATCCATCCGCATATGCGCTCTTTGCCTGCAGTGTGTCCTGTCCCCTTTGAGATTTCCAACCTCTGCATTAAGGGTGTTGTCCTGATTAACCTGTGGTTCCTTTTCTTCTCTTCATCTTGTCACAATCATATGAGGTCAGGCATGTTTGAGTGGGTTGCTGCTCTGTGTTCCGGTGAGTGACAACACTTGGTGGTATCGTATTAATACTATAGCATATCATATGTCTAATCTCTGGGGGTCACCACTGCCTGGGTCCCCCTGGACAGAGGTCAGGTGAGCACAGACTAGCCCCCCCTATGAATGGTCTCCCACGTGCTCTGTGAGGGTACCGTGATGGCCCCTAAGGTAGGGGACTGTGTCTGGGCCTCCGACATTTGTGATGAAGGGGAGTCGAAATGGAATCTCAATTAACAAGACATTATTTTAAGAATTTATTTTAAGTGAAATAAAACACACGTCACATACCCTTTACCATCATCACCATTTTAAGTGCACGTTTCTGAGGCATCAGATAGATTCACTTTCTCGTGGAGCCATCACCACCATCACTAGAACTTTTCGTCCTGCAAAACCAAAATTCCACAACCATGAAAGTCTCATTCCCCATTCCCTCCCACTGCCCCTGGCACCGATATCCACTTCAGTCCCTGAGTTGTCGACTGCAGGGCACCCACTGGAGTGGAATCCTGCAGTGTTTAATGACGGGTCATTTTGGAAGAGCTGACTTTCAGTCTGAAGCTCTGCCTGTTCGCATCTGAAGATTCTGCATTTAAGGAGAGGGTGTATGAGGAAGGGGGTGTATGCAGGACAAAGGTGTCCGGGGTGCAGGTGAGCCAGGACCTGACCAGCTGCCTTTTGGGTCCTCTGGTCCCATCTCTTGGTCTGTGCCTCATCTGCATCATCACTGTCCCCGCTGGCACCGCTGGGGTGTTGTTGTCTGAGTGAGAGTCCCCTGGTGCCCCTGCTCTCCTCCCCTCCTCCTGCTGGTTGCGGAGGGAACTGCTTGCTGTGTGGTCTCTACTCCTGAGGCATGAAGGACCCTGTAGCATGGACCTGCAGAGTGTGGGGTGTGGTCCCAAGAGCATGGGGCCCACATAGGACACGACATCGGGGCGTGACAAGGGCTAGGGCTGCCTCATCACTGACAGGGAATGTTGCCCAGATCCTGCTAGAGAGGGTGTGGTGGGTGGCCTGGGACCCTAGAGGCCCCATTCCTATATTGGAGCTTGGAGAGTGCTTCCCCATGGGCTGCAGATTCACCCCATATCTCAGCCATATCCCTCTGTCCTGTCTTTGAACTCAGGAAAACGAGCTCTCTTGTCCGCAACATAGGCCTGGTCCTGTTGATATTAGGATTCTTTAAGTTAGGCGTCCTGGGATAGCAGCTCCTTTTAGGCCTGAGAAGGAACAACTCCGGAGTGTACAACAATTTCAGATGAAACTAATATTCAATGACTATCCCTAACTACTCGGTTGTTGACTTCTATTAGTCATTATTCTCCTGGTTTTAGCTCTGATATGGGGATTACAGAGGAGTCAACATTTAAATCTTCGTAATCTGTGTATTTGTAGCTTCAGTATCATTACTGACCCATAGTTTTTTATGGTTTGGGAAGAGTTATTGATTTCATGTATCATGGAAAGGATTCACAATGATGATAGGGTAATTAAGATTACAATAATAGCTAGTAAATTGTTCACATTTTCTCTACCTGTGCATCTATTGTATGCATATGAGTTTAGATGTCAATATTAGTGAAATGATATAGAGGACTAGAGAACTTATTTTAAAAATCACTATTAATGTGTGATGAAGAAAATGTAAAAGTTCTTCCATAATCGGTGATGTTGTATCTTGAGAGCCTAGATGAAATTGATATGCCTTAGTCATATACAGGATTTTAGCCTATCATTTAACTTTGACAAAGCTACATCACTTTTTACTTTTATCTCATTTATTGAGGAAGACATAATTGTTATGGTGTTGGCTTGAAACTGGTTGAAAAGGACTTGAGTCCTTCCTTATTTTACATTTACATAGGTAGGATCTTGAAACGTAGGATATGGTGGAGGACATCCGTGTAACCATTCTAGGTTAGGAGTAGCAATTCCCACTGCTAAGACTTCTTGTTCAGACACAAATGCTTTTCAAAGTATGAAGATTACTAGCATTACTGCTTTTACTGAGATGAATGAGCCTAAAGACAAAATATTTCATGTTGTGTGTGCCTCAGGGTACTCAGACTAACGTAGTGACATCCCTGAGAGGCCACGAAAGTGCTGCAGGAAGTCATATTTACTACTACAAATATACTTGTGAAGTGAATTTTTGCTCATGCTGAGTTAACTGTATAACCTGAGAATAGTGGGAATCAGTGTAGAAAGCCTCCTATAATAGTGAAGACTGCTCCCATGGACATTAGGTCATGGAAGTGTGCTACTACATAGTATGTATCCTGGAGGAAAATGTCTGGGGATGAGTTGGCTAGGATGATTCCTGTCAAATCACCTACTGTAAAAAGAAAAACTAAAGCCTAAAACTCATAATATAGTGGGAGGTCATATAGTATTACCTCCGTGAACAGTTGCTAACCAGGGACTTCCCTGGTGACGCAGTGGTTAAGAATTCGTCTGCCAATGCAGGGGACACGGGTTCGAGCCCTTGTCTGGGAAGATTCCACATGCCGCGGAGCAAAAAGCCCGTGTGCCACAACTACTGAGCCTGCCCTCTAGAGCCCGCAAGCCACAACTACTGAAGCCCACGCGCCTAGAGTTCGTGCTCTGCAACAAGAGAAGCCACTGCAATGAAAGGGCCGCACACCGCAACGAAGAGTAGCTGCCGCTCACCGCAACCAGAGAAAGCCCATGCGCAGCAACCAAGACCCAACTCAGCCAAAAAAAAAAAAAAAAAAAAACAAAAGAAAAAGAAAAATTAAATAAAGAGTTGCTAATCAGCTAGATACTTTTACTCCTGTAGGGATAGAAGTAATTACGGTAGCTGATGCAAAGTATGCTCCTGAGTCCACAGCTATCCCTATGGTAAACATATGATGGGCCCACAAGAGAACTCCTAAAAAACCAGTGGACATGACTCATACTATTCCCAGATAGCTGAAAGGCAATTTTTGTCCTAAATAGTATGTAATGATATGTGAGTTTATAACAAACCCTGTTAGGCCATGAATACAGACTTCAGGGTGAGCAAAGTATCAAAAGAGGTGTTGGTATAGGATTCGGTCTCCTCCTGCAGGGTCAAAGAAAGTAGTGTTTAGATTTCTATCTCTTAACAGCATGGCAATTCTGGCTGCTTGGACTGAGATTGGTAATTATAGTAATATGGCTATAGTTGGGGAAGATTAAACAAATAATGGTGTTTGGTATTGGGATATGACTGCTGGTTTTGTATTAAAGACTACAGTAATAAAAGTAATAATACCAAGAGTTGAGGAGACACCTGCTAAATGTAAGGAGAAAACAGTTAGGTCGACAGTGGCTCCTGCATGGGCCAGATTGCAGGCTAGAGCTGAATACACCGTCCCACTGGTACCAGAACCAGCTTCTACTATTGGTGATATGAGTAGGAGTAAGAATGATGGGGGAAGTAGTCAAAAGTTTATATGATTTATTGGGGGAAATGCTACTTCAGGTGTCCGAGTTATTAGTGGCCCAAGTCAGTTTTCAAAGCCTGCAATCATAACGGGTACAGCTATAAAGAAAATTATTACAAGTGCAGGGACTGTTGTGACAACCTTACAGATTTGGGCATCTCCAAGTAGCGGTCCAGGTCAGCATAGCTCAGCCTGGATTAATATAATTAAGGTGCTGCCTGCCTACTCCAGCTCAAGCACCAAATAGTAAATATAAAATGCTGATATCTTTGTGATTTGTTGAAAATAATCAGCAGTGTATGAAGAGAGGTAAAATGACTGAGTTAGCATTAGACTGTAAATCTAAAGACAGAGATTGAGCCCTCTTTCTGGCAAACCCTGTGGTGAATCAACAAATTGAATTGTAACTTCAGAGAAGCAGCTCCAATTCTGCCAGTGATTATCCTGCCTTTTTTTTTTCTTTTTTTCTTTCTCAAATGAAGGAGAAGTAGACTGAAGCCAGTTGACTAGAGGATTTGCCTGTTAACTAAAGTTTCCTGGGGTTAAAACTCATCAATCTCGTAAAGATTTGGCTTCAATACAGTGTTTGCTTTACATTCAATTGATGTAGAATAAAGTCTTGCAATCCTTATTTTTAGGAATTAAGTAAATTTCACTTGTTTAGGGTTTTGAAAGCTCTTGGTCTGAACTAACCTAAATTCCTAGTCCAGCACCGATAGAATGGGTGTTGTGTGTAGTAACCGTGTGGGTATCATGATTGGTAATGATAGGAAGGTTATTTCTTTGTATGTTCAAATTGTTTTGTGTTTGTGTTGTTTAATGAAGGGAATATAGTTAGTGATGTGGAGTATGTTAGCTGCAAGTAGAAATATATGCTGAGGACTGCTATGATGGCTATTAGTGTTGGTAGAATGATGTTGTCGTTTTTGTTATCTCTTGGATAATTATTCATTTGGGTAGAAAGCCTGATAGTGATGGGCGATGTCCTAATGATACTATAATGGTGAGGAAAATGATTGTGATGGGAGGTGTTTTATCTCATGTGTGTGATAATGATACTCTTGTAGTACATGATCTGGGCATAAATAAGAAGAAGATAGTGTTGTTATGATATAAATTAGTATGTTTAGGATTGTTATAATCTGAATATACATTATAAGAGCTGTTATTCATCCTATATGGGCAATTGATGAGGAGGGTGTAATATTTTCCAGGTGAGTATGGCGAAGTCTGCCTCAGCCTCCAGCTATGATTTATAATATCACTATGATTAATAGTATATTTAGGTTGATGGATGGTGACATGTGGTATAAAACTGATAGGGGTGCAATTTTGTCATGTTGATAGCATCAGGTCTGCTGTTCATGGGATGCCTCGTGTGACTTCAGGCACTCAGAAGTGAAATGGGGAAAGTCCTACTTTTGTGACAAGGGCGATTGTCATGAGGGTGGATGCTGCTGGATTAAAGATTCTTGTTTTTCATTGTGCTCTTTGACCAGAGTATATTAGATTAATGATAATAGCCATTATAAGTAGTATTGATGTGGTGGACTGTTTTAGGAAATATTTGTTGGATGCTTCTGTAGCTTATGGGTTCATGTTTTTTATTAGAATGGGGATACCATTAACCAGTGTGAGCTGGTTATACAATTATATTTCCTGAGAAAATGGTCAGTAGAATGATGGTAAAAACAATGAGAGTTTATTAGCACAGGAAGGATATACAAAAATATTTTGGGGGTATGGGCCTGAAGCTTACTTAGAGAACTTTACTATATAGCATGTGGTGTAATGTGGTAGGTAGCATGGAGAATGTAAAATTATTAGGAAGAATTCAATTCCAGGAATAAGAGCATTGAAACCTCTATGATTTACTCTATCAAAGTAACTCTTTTGTCAGACATATTTCTTAAATTTGTGGTGGGTTGCCTGGTATGATGACAAGTAGTGAAAACTCTCATATACATAAGGTTAATGTTAGTCGTAAAAAAACTTTTCATAAGAGATGTATGCGTTGATCATATCAAAATTGTAGGTAGGAGGCTCAAATTCATAGAAAGGAGATTGTTAGATGTGTTTTAATGATGACTTGGGCTGTACATAATTCTGGCACCTAGGGATTGTCGAATGCTCCTAAAAATAGATTGCTGTGGAAATGTTTATTATAGGGAAATTGACATATTCTCCAGGAGGGACGGAGTGAATGGGCCTGCTACATTTTCTACATTGAAGACATATACAGGTTTTGATGCTACTTCCGTTAAATCAAGTGGGGCTTCATTGGATTTCTGCTACTGCGGAGATAATCAAATTCTGGGTAGGGGTCAGGAGAAAATTAGTCATAGGTGTTCTTGTGTAATAATTACTGTTGAAAGTGTAAATGATCCATTTATCCGTAAGACTGAGAATAGAATAACTGCTACATTACTTCATATGAGATGATTGTCTGTGCTATTGTTCCTAGAGCTCCAGTGAGTGAGTATTTTGAATGTGAAGTTCATCCAGATCTGAGGATGGAGTAAATGGCTAGGTGTGATATGGCTACTAGAAATAATATGCCTACATTTATATTAATTAGTGGATAAGATATGGGAAGAGGAATTCATGTTGTGAGAGCCGGGGTTAAGGCTAGCATTGGGGTTAAGGCTAGCAAGAGAAGCCACCGCAATGAGAAGCCCGCGCACCGCAACAAAGAGTAGCCCCCGCTTGCCGCAACTAGAGAAAGCCTGCGCATAGCAACGAAGACCCAACGCAGCCAAAAACAAATTAATTAATTAATTAGTTAACTATTTTAAACAAAAGTACTATATCCTTCTGTACAGCTTCTCTTGGGAAGAACAGAGAGATGGCGTAGGAGAGTGAGAAAGACCGATATTTAGTGCACATCTCTCATGCAGGTGCTCTGCTGGCTCAGATAGATTTATCCCCACTTTACAAAGGAGGAAATAATCTCAGAGAGGTTTAGTAATTTTCCCAAAGCCAAACAGCTATGGAGTGGCAGAACCAAGATCTGAACCAAGTCTGTTACCTTCAAAGCCTAAGTCCTCATCACAACAAAACTCAATTAATATTTACATTTCTCGAATTACATTGCAACCTGGGGAGTTCTTGGCACAATCCTGAATAAGAGTGAGAAAGAAAGAAATAGCATTGTTCCTACAGTCAACCCAAATTTTTGGAGCAGCTGCTAGATGCCTGGCCCTTTTTGGGGTTCAGCAGTGATCAAGGCAGGAAGAGTCCTGCTTTCATGAACCACGTAGTGGGGCGGAGAGAAGGGTGCAACTTGGGTGAGGGATTTCACCTTGCTGGACCTCTGTTTTGTCATCTGGAAAATGGGATGGGTGTTCCTCATTTTCTGGGATTGTCCAGCCCTCACATTCTCTGATTCCATAAGAAGCATTTGTTTTCCTGTTTCTTTAAAATTCATTCAGGCCGTGAGCTGTGATGAATGTTGTTAGCTGCTCCCCAAATCACTCTATTCCCACCCTTTTCCTGTGATCAGGTCTTTCCCGAAACATGACTCACAGTCAGTCAAGTCACAGAACCTAAGGGGCACCCAGCAGAAAAATTCCAACCCTTGCTTCCCAGGAGCTCTGCGGTCTACCTGCCAGGTAAACTTAACTCACCTGGCACAAGGTGGCCATCCCTGGTTTCACATCAACATGATCTCAGGCACAAACCTCCTTGTTTTTCCATTTTGTCTTTAAGTTACTTGTTGAAACAACTGCACAGATATGACACAGATATAAAATCAGGCATCTTCTGCCCCCAGTGCCTACTAATAAATGATTTTCTGCCACTTTAATGATAAAGATAGAACATTTCAACATTCTGCTACCCTTATTATTTGTCATTTTTGTTGATATTTCTATTGACTACATCTTTCAATATTTTAACAATGGAACATTTATTTAGGGTGTTCCAGACCCAGCCTTTAGTGGTAAAGGTTTTGTTGTTATATTTCTATTATGTTTCCTTTAAAAATCATTATCCTATTTAAATGGATTAAGTCAATTCTATAGGCATTTATCTTATGATATTGATGAAATTGATACATAGAGGGCAGTAGTACAAGTTGATTGGACTTGAGAACCTCTATTAGCACAGTTAAGTATAAATATTATCTATATGTAAACCAAAGTACAGGCCGAGTGAGATTCTCTGACTTTTTTCCACTGTCTTCCCCTCAAGCCTGTGAGAAATGGAATAGTTCTTGCCCTATCAGTAAACAAAGGATGTCACAGTCTTCAGCACTTGCAGCCCTCCAATGTGAGCCGGCGGGCCCTGAGGCACTCAGGATATGCAAATACAGAATGCAGGCCCCAGAGAGCTGAGGTGCATATCAAAGGAAGGAATTCAGTGAGCCCAGGCAAAGAAAAGCGCCGCATTCCTCACCTTGGGAGAGCTGGTTTTCCTTAGTTAACAATCACCTTTGGATGGTCCCCATTACCTGCGCCAGTCCCCTGCCCTGTCCCCTCCCCCCGGTACTTTAGCTCAGGGAGGAAGGAGCGCAGAGGGACTCGGCTGTATAAGGGGCCTGCGCGCCTCGGGAGGAGTTTTCAGCCGCTTTCGCCGCAGTCGGGAAGAGGGGCGCTGACGCTGCAGCCGGACCCTGCGCCTCCCTTGCCCCGCTTCCCCTCAGGACGCTCAGGCCGACCCCCTCCTCACGCCCACCAGGCCTCGCGAGCCAGGACGAGGGCAGGGGCGAGAGGACGGACCGTAGTTCCCGGGGACCAGACGCTGGAGGCCGCTCTTTCTGCACAGCAGCGGCGGGTGGCAGCGAACCCCTGCCCCTCAGAAGCTGGTCTTGTGCTGCCGCCCGGGCACCGGACCAGGCGGAGGGTCGGCGCCCACTTACCCGGCCCGCCGTCCCCGCGACTGTCATGGCTTCGGCCGCCGGGGCACCTCCAGAGCCGGCAGCCTCAGTGAGGTCGCCCTCCCCTCGGGCTCCGGGGCAGTTCCGTGAAGGCGGAGGGAAGAGACCCCGCCCGAGCCGGGAGTTCCAGCTCTGAGGAAACGCGGGCTCTGTTCAGCGCGCAGTGGGTGGGCGCGCTCTGCCCCGAGGCCTTCCGGGAGGGAGCGGGGCGGCGGGGGAGGGAGCCGCCAGGAGCGCAGGGCCCCGTCGGGTGTCCTGGAGGGGCGGCCCGGCCTGAGGGCCATGCCCATTGTGGCCGCAGCCCAGGACTTTTTCCTGGAATCCTACACAAAAAAATTAGAAAGATACACAGTCTAAAGTAAATACTCACAAATGATTGTTGCTGCTGTGCTCACTATTCTATTTAAGGGGTAAAATCCATAAAACACTTTAAGTTCAAAATTAAATATGAATTTTTACCTTTCTAATTATGTCTCTGATATTCACAGTTGTGGTTAATGAATCAGAGACTGTGGCATCACTAGTTAAAAATGAGCTTGTTAAAAAAATAGAACTCAGGCCCACCGGACCTACTGAATCACAATCTGCACTTTTACAATCTCCCCAGTGTACTCGTGTACCCATGAATAGTTGAAAGGTACATTTCTACCTCGACAGGTCTTTTCTCTATGAGAAATACACACATTTTATCCAGTTTGATATAAATAAAACACTCAAAAATGCATATGCCTGTGTTGAGACCATCATTTTATCATTTCTTTTCCAGACAAGTATAGTCTCTATACTGGTTTTGTGGCTCACATGCCATACTCTTTTCTTGTAGTTAGAAATAAGGTAGAGAAAGTTACTTTGTATAAAAAAATTTATATATATATATATATATATATATATATATATATATATATATATATGTATTAGTGGATAATTGAAGACACTCTTCTAAATTAAAACCTTCTCTTAACTTGCTGTTTTCTTCTTGGGTCATATTATGAACTCTTCCCGTGGCCACATGGCATGTGTACGTTTAATTTCAGGGACTGCTGACATTCCAGGATGTGGCCATAGATTTCTGTCAAGAGGAGTGAGAATGCCTGGAGCAAGATCAATGGGAATTGTACAGGGATGTGATGTTAGAGAAGTATAGGAACCTGCTCTCCTTGGGTGAGGATACCTTCCTTCCAGAATTCCTTTTCCAACCACAGGGTTTGGAGTCCTTCATTTGTAGAATGTCTCCTGGAATCTTCTGCTTCCTACAATAGGGTTTCAGATTGCAACGTTTCAGGAAAGATTGGGAGTTTGTGGGTATAATTTTTCTTATTCTTTTAAAATTGCAGCCTCCCTTTTAATATACTTTGTAACTGCTTGGGATGTGTCTATATGAACTGTGTACTATATGCTTCTGTTATAGTCCTTACAATATTTCATTGCCTTATTTTCTCTAACAATTTTCCATGGATGCTTTGGGCTTAAGGTATATTAAAAGGGAGACTGCGAATCTGGGACTTCCCTGGTGATGCAGTGATTAAGAATTCGCCTGCCAATGCAGGGGAAGCGGTTCGATCCCCGGTCCGGGAAGATCTCACGTGCCACGGGACAACTAAGCCATTGGGCCACAACTACTGAGTCTGCACGCCGCAACTACTGAAGCCGGTGTGTCTTGAGCCCGTGCGCCATTTATCTTTTGGAGAATAAAACCACTTCTGAGTGATTAAAATTTAGGCCAGCTAGTCAAAATGCTTTATCACCTGTTCTTCTAAAACACTGGTCAATGGAACAAGTTTTACTAGGGATAACAGTGTAATTGTATTCTGGAGTTCATATGGGCAATATGGTTTATGACCTTGATGCTGGATCACGACATTTCAACGGTATAACTGCTATTAATTGTCTGTTTGTTCAACGATTAAAGTCTCACGTGATCTGAGTTCAGACTGGAGTCATCCTGGTTGGTTTCTGTCTATTGCAGATTTCTTCCAGTATGAAAGGACAAGAGCAATACGGCTTCCTTTACAAAATGTCTTCAAACTAAATGATGATATAATCTACATTCAATTAATTTATACATACCCTACTGTAGAACAGGGTTGGTTACGCTGGCAGAGCCCGGTAATTATGTAAAACTGAAACTTTTTCTGCACTGGTTCAAGTCCTCTTCCTAAGAATATGTTTATAATCAACATTCTTTCACAAATTACCCAATTTAATTCACCATAGCATTCCTCATATTAACTCAATGGAAAATCCTAGGCTATATACAAATCCAGAAAGGGCCAAAAATCATCAGCCCCCATGGATGGTTACAACCCATTGCTGAGGCATTCAAATTACTTATTAAAGAACCACTATGTCCATCAACATCATCAATTTATATATTATTGCCCCAATGCTAGCCTTAACCCTGGCTCTCACAACATGAATTCCTCTTCCCATATCTTATCCACTAATTAGTATAAATGTAGGCATATTATTTCTATTAGCCATATCACACCTAGCAATTTATTCCATCCTCAGATCTGGATGAACTTCACATTCCAAATACTCACTCACTGGAGCTCCAGGAACAATAGCACAGACGATCATCTCATATGAAGTAATGTAGCAGTTATTCTATTCTCAGTCTTACTGGTAAATGGATCATTTACACTTTCAACAGTAATTATTACACAAGAACACCTATGACTAATTTTCTCCTGACTCCTACCCAGAATTTGATTATCTCCGCAGTAGCAGAAATCCAGTGAAGCCCCACTTGATTTAACAGAAGTAGAATCAAAACCTGTACATGTCTTCAATGTAGAAAATGTAGCAGGCCCATTCACCCCGTCCTTCCTAGAGAATATGTCAATTTCCCTATAATAAACGTTTCCACAGCAATCTATTTTTAGGAGCATTCGACAATCCCTAGGTGCCAGAATTATAGATTCTTTCATCTTGTAAATATAGTTTTCTTTAAAAAATAATTTTTATAGTTTTACTACCTTTAAACAAAGTGTACTCCATTGCTGTGGAATATTCCTTCATAGGAGCGTGCATGGTTCATTTCTGCATCCGTCTGTGATGGCCTTCAGGTTCCTTCAGGTTTGGCTCCTGTGGCTGCAAGTCCATGTCCGTGTGTCCTGGTGCAGGGCTGCTGGGTTTGTGTTCAACTGGGAGGAGCACTGTGGGTCTCTGTGCACGGACTTTGCTATCTGAGGCCCGATTGCTTCAGAAGTGGTTGCATCCCCCCGTTGCGTACCAGGCTTTCCATTGCTCCACATCCTGCGGATATTTGATACTATGTCTTTCATGTCTGCCATTCTGGTAGGTGTATGCACAGTATTTTGCTTATGGCTTTAATCCCTCTGTTGTTAGTGAAGTTGTGCATTTTGTGGTATTCATGGACTATTTCCTGTTGTTTTTTGAAAAGTTTTAAAAATTGTGGTCTGGTACACATAACATAAAATGTACTATCTTAACCATTTTTAAGTGCACATTTCAGGGTCAGGAAGTAATTCACACTGTTGTGCAAACCTGACCACCATCATCCTCCAGAACTTTTTCATCTTGCACAATTGAAACAGTCCCCATTAAACACTCACTCCCCATTGTCCCTCCCTCAGCCTCTGGCCCTCAACATCCTACTTTATGTCTCTATATTTCCGACTGCTCTAGGGGCCTTGTATGAGTGGATCAAGCACTGTTTGTTTTTTTGTGTCTAGCTTACATCACTGAGCATAATGCCCTCAAGGTTCATCCCTGCTGCATCCTGTGTCAGAATTGACTTCCTTTTTAGGCTGAATAGCATTCCCTTGTATTGATGGACCGTGTTTTTCTTCTCCATTCATCCATTAGTGGACACATGTAATATCTACATTCATTTCTATTGTCATAATATTTGTGGAATAATATCAGAAAGTCCTATGCATCAAAAGTCATTTGCCATTAACTTTTTTCTTAAACTTTTTGTTGTGGAAAACATCAAGGCTAAGAAAAGGGAAAAATACATGTCAGCTTCACTTGTGTTCAGGAATTAATGCTTTACGGATTCACTTTATTCCCTGTGTGTGTGCTATGCGTGTGCATGTGCCTGTTTGCATACATATGCTGTGCATGTGCATAGGTATGTGAACTTGCACACATTAGTGTGTGCATGGGCATATGGGTGCATGTGTGTTCACATGCTAGTGTGTGAATATATTTGTGCTGTGCACGTGCATATGTTTGTGTGTGTGCTGTGCCTGCCTGTGCGCACACCTGTGTGTTTGCTGGAACCACTTGCAAGTTGGCTGCAGACTGAATTGTGTCCCAGATATATCCGCACGCAGCTGCTCTAACAATCCTGCGTAGCCACGTAAAGGTCACAGATCTCAGGGATTTAAATGGATGGAGCAGGATATCCTGACACAGAGTTTGTCTTCCAATGCCTGTCACTGTCTCAGTAACATCCTTCACACCTTCTTTAAGCCCCATTCAGGGTCCAGTTTAGACTCCCATTACATTCAGTCACCTGTCCCAGGTCCCCTAAAGCAACAATGTCACCGTTGGAGTGCCCGGCCAAGGCTGGGGGTGCCCCTCCTGTTGGCCTGGCCTCCAGGCCCTGCCCTTGGCTCCTGTTTTCTCATATCTCAGCCAGGCCCCGACTTGGATCGGGCCGCCACCTCTTTCCTCACAGGGTCCCATCGCCCAGTCGAGGGGGTTCATTCTCCCCAAACACAGCATCAGGAGTCGGGGGCTGACAGTCCCCACTGGGTCTCCTTCATGTGAGACCCTGTGCTGTTGAAAGAGCAGGCACCCTGCCCTCGGGGGTGGGGGACTGGGGGGCGACATGCGGCCCACGATGGGCAGGCGGGTCTCCGGGTGGGGCGAGCCAGTGTGCAAGGAGTTCCGCGGTGGGTTCTCCTCTCCAACGGCTTCTGTGCCCCTACCTCTCCCCGTGCCTCCCCTCGAAGACAGCGCGATGCCCGGGACGGGAACCATGGGAGCCTTGTAGCCACCGCCCCCTGTACACACACACACACACGCACACGCACACGCACACGCACACGCTGCAGGGAAGCAGGTCCTGAGTGCAGGGCTCTCAGCGGCCCTGAGCGCCCCACCCGGAATCGGCCAGCCGAATGGACAGACCGGATCTCCCGGCCCGGACCATGCAGGACTCTCCTGCCTGGGCTTCCAGTGTGGCCGTCTCCTTCTGGAAGCCTGGGAGGCTGGAATCAGGCCACTTCTTGTCTGTCCTGGCAGCAGACCGGGCTGCACTCTAAGAAGTTCGTGGCTCGCCCGTGAATCTTGACCATCAGGTGGCCAGAGAAATTGGGAACATTTCTGTTTTGCCTGTTGAAATGTTTAATGACAAAGATTTTGTTCAGTTTCCTGATGTGGGTGTCCAAAGATGAGAGACCCATGTGTGTGATCTGTACCCCCTATGAGATCAGCCCTAAGCTAGTTTAAACATGATCAAGTTGTGTCTACATGGTAGATTTAGACCTCTGCATGTCCTGTCTACTGATTATGTTTAGAGCTGACCATGTGTTGTCTACAATAAGAAGATTTAGACCTGACCATGTTCTGTGTACGCTAGGACTATGGGGACCTGGGTAGAGACCCGGCCTGGCCTCAGTACTGGGAAGCTCCGTGCCTGCATCTGAATGTCAGTGCTTAGATGTCTGGGGTCTGGAGCTGAGGTGGGCTTTTCTACGAAACAGCCTCTCTTCTGAGTGTGGTGACCTGGTCCTCCCAAGGGTCAGTGCTATGGTCGGGGCCTTAGTCTTAATCCCTGAAAGGTTGACCTTCCCTGGGGCTCATGGAGAATCCTCGGGAGGACTACCTGGCAATAATTCCAATTTACCAGCACGTGCATGGTGCATAGGGAAGCAGGTTTAGCTGCTGAATTGATTGCAGGGCACGCAGATCGGGCAAAAGGCCGATGGGTGACAGCTGAGGCTGCTGCTGAGCTCTCCCGCCAGTCTACCGTCCCTACTCAGCAGAGTCCAGAGCTGCCCCTCGGCTTTCAGCCCTGCTGTCCTGTGAGTTTTCTCAACATGTAAGTGAGACGAGAAAGGACTGAGCATGCCAGCACCAGGGTCGTGTGTTCAACTCTAGTATGAAAGCTGTAAAAACAGTTAAAATAACACAGAACCAAAGTGAGAAGAGGAGGACTCCTCTGGGACAAGTGTGGGGAAAGGAGACCCACCTGACACTTTTTCCCATCCCAGGAGGTCCCAGGGACCCAGCTTGTTTCCACATTGGGGGAGCCCCCTGCAGAGCCATGGTGTCCTGACCAAGGGGACGTGTGACCCCAGGTGCAGGGTCTGGGGAGGTGAGGTCACCCTGGGACTGTGGACATGTGACCCAGGTGGAGGGGTCTGGGGAGGTGGGTCACCCTGGTGAGTGTGGATGTGTGGCCCCAGGTATAGGGTGCGGGGACTGTGTGGGTCTCACCATACCTGCATGGGTCAGGATCACATGGATGGGGGTGATCCATCCGCATACGCGCTCTTTGCCTGCAGTGTGTCCTGTCCCCTTTGAGATTTCCAACCTCTGCATTAAGGGTGTTGTCCTGATTAACCTGTGGTTCCTTTTCTTCTCTTCATCTTGTCACAATCATATGAGGTCAGGCATGTTTGAGTGGGTTGCTGCTCTGTGTTCCGGTGAGTGACAACACTTGGTGGTATCGTATTAATACTATAGCATATCATATGTCTAATCTCTGGGGGTCACCACTGCCTGGGTCCCCCTGGACAGAGGTCAGGTGAGCACAGACTAGCCCCCCCTATGAATGGTCTCCCACGTGCTCTGTGAGGGTACCGTGATGGCCCCTAAGGTAGGGGACTGTGTCTGGGCCTCCGACATTTGTGATGAAGGGGAGTCGAAATGGAATCTCAATTAACAAGACATTATTTTAAGAATTTATTTTAAGTGAAATAAAACACACGTCACATACCCTTTACCATCATCACCATTGTAAGTGCACGTTTCTGAGGCATCAGATAGATTCACTTTCTCGTGGAGCCATCACCACCATCACTAGAACTTTTCGTCCTGCAAAACCAAAATTCCACAACCATGAAAGTCTCATTCCCCATTCCCTCCCACTGCCCCTGGCACCGATATCCACTTCAGTCCCTGAGTTGTCGACTCCAGGGCACCCACTGGAGTGGAATCCTGCAGTGTTTGCTGACGGGTCATTTTGGAAGAGCTGACTTTCAGTCTGAAGCTCTGCCTGTTCGCATCTGAAGAATCTGCATTTAAGGAGAAGGTGTATGAGGAAGGGGGTGTATGCGGGACAAAGGTGTCCGGGGTGCAGGTGAGCCAGGACCTGACCAGCTGCCTTTTGGGTCCTCTGGTCCCATCTCTTGGTCTGTGCCTCATCTGCATCATCACTGTCCCCGCTGGCACCGCTGGGGTGTTGTTGTCTGAGTGAGAGTCCCCTGGTGCCCCTGCTCTCCTCCCCTCCTCCTGCTGGTTGCGGAGGGAACTGCTTGCTGTGTGGTCTCTACTCCTGAGGCATGAAGGACCCTGTAGCATGGACCTGCAGAGTGTGGGGTGTGGTCCCAAGAGCATGGGGCCCACATAGGACACGACATCGGGGCGTGACAAGGGCTAGGGCTGCCTCATCACTGACAGGGAATGTTGCCCAGATCCTGCTCCAGAGGGCGTGGTGGGTGGCCTGGGACCCTAGAGGCCCCATTCCTATACTGGAGCTTGGAGAGTGCATCCCCATGGGCTGCAGATTCACCCCATATCTCAGCCATATCCCTCTGTCCTGTCTTTGAACTCAGGAAAACGAGCTCTCTTGTCCGCAACATAGGCCTGGTCCTGTTGATGTTAGGATTCTTTAAGTTAGGCGTCCTGGGATAGCAGCTCCTTTTAGGCCTGAGAAGGAACAACTCCGGAGTGTACAACAATTTCAGATGAAACTAATATTCAATGACTATCCCTAACTACTCGGTTGTTGACTTCTATTAGTCATTATTCTCCTGGTTTTAGCTCTGATGTGGGGAATACAGAGGAGTCAACATTTAAATCTTCGTAATCTGTGTATTTGTAGCTTCAGTATCATTACTGACCCATAGTTTTTTATGGTTTGGGAAGAGTTATTGATTTCATGTATCATGGAAAGGATTCACAATGATGATAGAGCAATTAAGATTACAATAATAGCTAGTAAATTGTTCACATTTTCTCTACCTGTGCATCTATTGTATGCATATGAGTTTAGATGTCAATATTAGTGAAATGATATAGAGGACTAGAGAACTTATTTTAAAAATCACTATTAATGTGTGATGAAGAAAATGTAAAAGTTCTTCCATAATCGGTGATGTTGTATCTTGAGAGCCTAGATGAAATTGATATGCCTTAGTCATATACAGGATTTTAGCCTATCATTTAACTTTGACAAAGCTACATCACTTTTTACTTTTATCTCATTTATTGAGGAAGACATAATTGTTATGGTGTTGGCTTGAAACTGGTTGAAAAGGACTTGAGTCCTTCCTTATTTTACATTTACATAGGTAGGATCTTGAAACGTAGGATATGGTGGAGGACATCCGTGTAACCATTCTAGGTTAGGAATAGCAATTCCCACTGCTAAGACTTCTTGTTCAGACACAAATGCTTTTCAAAGTATGAAGATTATTAGCATTACTGCTGCTACTGAGATGAATGAGCCTAAAGACAAAATATTTCATGTTGTGTGTGCCTCAGGGTACTCAGACTAACGTACTGCCATCCCTGAGAGGCCACGAAAGTGCTGCAGGAAGTCATATTTACTACTACAAATATACTTGTGAAGTGAATTTTTGCTCATGCTGAGTTAACTGTATAACCTGAGAATAGTGGGAATCAGTGTAGAAAGCCTCCTATAATAGTGAAGACTGCTCCCATGGACATTAGGTCATGGAAGTGTTCTACTACATAGTATGTATCCTGGAAGACAATGTCTCGGGATGAGTTGGCTAAGATGATTCCTGTCAAATCACCTACTGTAAAAAGAAAAACTAAAGCCTAAAACTCATAATATAGTGGGAGGTCATATAGTATTACCTCCGTGAACAGTTGCTAACCAGGGACTTCCCTGGTGACGCAGTGGTTAAGAATTCGTCTGCCAATGCAGGGGACACGGGTTCGAGCCCTTGTCTGGGAAGATTCCACATGCCGCGGAGCAAAAAGCCCGTGTGCCACAACTACTGAGTCTGCCCTCTAGAGCCCGCAAGCCACAACTACTGAAGCCCACGCGCCTAGAGGTCGTGCTCTGCAACAAGAGAAGCCACTGCAATGAAAGGGCCGCACACCGCAACGAAGAGTAGCTGCCGCTCACCGCAACCAGAGAAAGCCCATGCGCAACAACCAAGACCCAACTCAGCCAAAAAACAAAAGAAAAAGGAAAATTAAATAAAGAGTTGCTAATCAGCTAGATACCTTTACTCCTGTAGGGTTAGAAGTAATTACGGTAGCTGATGCAAAGTATGCTCCTGAGTCCACAGCTATCCCTATGGTAAACATATGATGGGCCCACAAGAGAACTCCTAAAAAACCAGTGGACATGACTCATACTATTCCCAGATAGCTGAAAGGCAATTTTTGTCCTAAATAGTATGTAATGATATGTGAGTTTATAAAAAACCCTGTTAGGCCATGAATACAGACTTCAGGGTGAGCAAAGTATCAAAAGAGGTGTTGGTATAGGATTCGGTCTCCTCCTGCAGGGTCAAAGAAAGTAGTGTTTAGATTTCTATCTCTTAACAGCATGGTAATTCTGGCTGCTTGGACTGAGATTGGTAATTATAGTAATATGGCTATAGTTGGGGAAGATTAAACAAATAATGGTGTTTGGTATTGGGATATGACTGCTGGTTTTGTATTAAAGACTACAGTAATAAAAGTAATAATACCAAGAGTTGAGGAGACACCTGCTAAATGTAAGGAGAAAACAGTTAGGTCGACAGAGGCTCCTGCATGGGCCAGATTGCAGGCTAGAGCTGAATACACCGTCCCACTGGTACCAGAACCAGCTTCTACTATTGGTGATATGAGTTTGAGTAAGAATGATGGGGGAAGTAGTCAAAAGTTTATATGATTTATTGGGAGAAAGGCTACTTCAGGTGTCCGAGTTATTAGTGGCCCAAGTCAGTTTTCAAAGCCTGCAATCATAACGGGTACAGCTATAAAGAAAATTATTACAAGTGCAGGGACTGTTGTGACAACCTTACAGATTTGGGCATCTCCAAGTAGCGGTCCAGGTCAGCATAGCTCAGCCTGGATTAATATAATTCAGGTGCTGCCTGCCTACTCCAGCTCAAGCACCAAATAGTAAATATAAAATGCTGATATCTTTGTGATTTGTTGAAAATAATCAGCAGTGTATGAAGAGAGGTAAAATGACTGAGTTAGCATTAGACTGTAAATCTAAAGACAGAGATTGAGCCCTCTTTCTGGCAAACCCTGTGGTGAATCAACAAATTGAATTGTAACTTCAGAGAAGCAGCTCCAATTCTGCCAGTGATTATCCTGCCTTTTTTTTTTCCTTTTTTTCTTTCTCAAATGAAGGAGAAGTAGACTGAAGCCAGTTGACTAGAGGATTTGCCTGTTAACTAAAGTTTCCTGGGGTTAAAACTCATCAATCTCGTAAAGATTTGGCTTCAATACAGTGTTTGCTTTACATTCAATTGATGTAGAATAAAGTCTTGCAATCCTTATTTTTAGGAATTAAGTAAATTTCACTTGTTTAGGGTTTTGAAAGCTCTTGGTCTGAACTAACCTAAATTCCTAGTCCAGCACCGATAGAATGGGTGTTGTGTGTAGTAACCGTGTGGGTATCATGATTGGTAATGATAGGAAGGTTATTTCTTTGTATGTTCAAATTGTTTTGTGTTTGTGTTGTTTAATGAAGGGAATATAGTTAGTGATGTGGAGTATGTTAGCTGCAAGTAGAAATATATGCTGAGGACTGCTATGATGGCTATTAGTGTTGGTAGAATGATGTTGTCGTTTTTGTTATCTCTTGGATAATTATTCATTTGGGTAGAAAGCCTGATAGTGATGGGCGATGTCCTAATGATACTATAATGGTGAGGAAAATGATTGTGATGGGAGGTGTTTTATCTCATGTGTGTGATAATGATACTCTTGTAGTACATGATCTGGGCATAAATAAGAAGAAGATAGTGTTGTTATGGTATAAATTAGTATGTTTAGGACTGTTATAATCTGAATATACATTATAAGAGCTGTTATTCATCCTATATGGGCAATTGATGAGGATGGTGTAATATTTTCCAGGTGAGTATGGCGAAGTCTGCCTCAGCCTCCAGCTATGATTTATAATATCACTATGATTAATAGTATATTTAGGTTGATGGATGGTGACATGTGGTATAAAACTGATAGGGGTGCAATTTTGTCATGTTGATAGCATCAGGTCTGCTGTTCATGGGATGCCTCGTGTGACTTCAGGCACTCAGAAGTGAAATGGGGAAAGTCCTACTTTTGTGACAAGGGCGATTGTCATGAGGGTGGATGCTGCTGGATTAAATATTCTTGTTTTTCATTGTGCTCTTTGACCAGAGTATATTAGATTAATGATAATAGCCATTATAAGTAGTATTGATGTGGTGGACTGTTTTAGGAAATATTTGTTGGATGCTTCTGTAGCTTATGGGTTCATGTTTTTTATTAGCATGGGGATACCATTAACCAATGTGAGCTGGTTATACAATTATATTTCCTGAGAAAATGGTCAGTAGAATGATGGTAAAAACAATGAGAGTTTATTAGCACAGGAAGGATATACAAAAATATTTTGGGGGTATGGGCCTGAAGCTTACTTAGAGAACTTTACTATATAGCATGTGGTGTAATGTGGTAGGTAGCATGGAGAATGTAAAATTATTAGGAAGAATTCAATTCCAGGAATAAGAGCATTGAAACCTCTATGATTTACTCTATCAAAGTAACTCTTTTGTCAGACATATTTCTTAAATTTGTGGTGGGTTGCCTGGTATGATGACAAGTAGTGAAAACTCTCATATACATAAGGTTAATGTTAGTCGTAAAAAAACTTTTCATAAGAGATGTATGCGTTGATCATATCAAAATTGTAGGTAGGAGGCTCAAATTCATAGAAAGGAGATTGTTAGATGTGTTTTAATGATGACTTGGGCTGTACATAATTCTGGCACCTAGGGATTGTCGAATGCTCCTAAAAATAGATTGCTGTGGAAATGTTTATTATAGGGAAATTGACATATTCTCCAGGAGGGACGGAGTGAATGGGCCTGCTACATTTTCTACATTGAAGACATATACAGGTTTTGATGCTACTTCCGTTAAATCAAGTGGGGCTTCATTGGATTTCTGCTACTGCGGAGATAATCAAATTCTGGGTAGGGGTCAGGAGAAAATTAGTCATAGGTGTTCTTGTGTAATAATTACTGTTGAAAGTGTAAATGATCCATTTATCCGTAAGACTGAGAATAGAATAACTGCTACATTACTTCATATGAGATGATTGTCTGTGCTATTGTTCCTAGAGCTCCAGTGAGTGAGTATTTTGAATGTGAAGTTCATCCAGATCTGAGGATGGAGTAAATGGCTAGGTGTGATATGGCTACTAGAAATAATATGCCTACATTTATATTAATTAGTGGATAAGATATGGGAAGAGGAATTCATGTTGTGAGAGCCGGGGTTAAGGCTAGCATTGGGGTTAAGGCTAGCAAGAGAAGCCACCGCAATGAGAAGCCCGCGCACCGCAACAAAGAGTAGCCCCCGCTTGCCGCAACTAGAGAAAGCCTGCGCATAGCAACGAAGACCCAACGCAGCCAAAAACAAATTAATTAATTAATTAGTTAACTATTTTAAACAAAAGTACTATATCCTTCTGTACAGCTTCTCTTGGGAAGAACAGAGAGATGGCGTAGGAGAGTGAGAAAGACCGATATTTAGTGCACATCTCTCATGCAGGTGCTCTGCTGGCTCAGATAGATTTATCCCCACTTTACAAAGGAGGAAATAATCTCAGAGAGGTTTAGTAATTTTCCCAAAGCCAAACAGCTATGGAGTGGCAGAACCAAGATCTGAACCAAGTCTGTTACCTTCAAAGCCTAAGTCCTCATCACAACAAAACTCAATTAATATTTACATTTCTCGAATTACATTGCAACCTGGGGAGTTCTTGGCACAATCCTGAATAAGAGTGAGAAAGAAAGAAATAGCATTGTTCCTACAGTCAACCCAAATTTTTGGAGCAGCTGCTAGATGCCTGGCCCTTTTTGGGGTTCAGCAGTGATCAAGGCAGGAAGAGTCCTGCTTTCATGAACCACGTAGTGGGGCGGAGAGAAGGGTGCAACTTGGGTGAGGGATTTCACCTTGCTGGACCTCTGTTTTGTCATCTGGAAAATGGGATGGGTGTTCCTCATTTTCTGGGATTGTCCAGCCCTCACATTCTCTGATTCCATAAGAAGCATTTGTTTTCCTGTTTCTTTAAAATTCATTCAGGCCGTGAGCTGTGATGAATGTTGTTAGCTGCTCCCCAAATCACTCTATTCCCACCCTTTTCCTGTGATCAGGTCTTTCCCGAAACATGACTCACAGTCAGTCAAGTCACAGAACCTAAGGGGCACCCAGCAGAAAAATTCCAACCCTTGCTTCCCAGGAGCTCTGCGGTCTACCTGCCAGGTAAACTTAACTCACCTGGCACAAGGTGGCCATCCCTGGTTTCACATCAACATGATCTCAGGCACAAACCTCCTTGTTTTTCCATTTTGTCTTTAAGTTACTTGTTGAAACAACTGCACAGATATGACACAGATATAAAATCAGGCATCTTCTGCCCCCAGTGCCTACTAATAAATGATTTTCTGCCACTTTAATGATAAAGATAGAACATTTCAACATTCTGCTACCCTTATTATTTGTCATTTTTGTTGATATTTCTATTGACTACATCTTTCAATATTTTAACAATGGAACATTTATTTAGGGTGTTCCAGACCCAGCCTTTAGTGGTAAAGGTTTTGTTGTTATATTTCTATTATGTTTCCTTTAAAAATCATTATCCTATTTAAATGGATTAAGTCAATTCTATAGGCATTTATCTTATGATATTGATGAAATTGATACATAGAGGGCAGTAGTACAAGTTGATTGGACTTGAGAACCTCTATTAGCACAGTTAAGTATAAATATTATCTATATGTAAACCAAAGTACAGGCCGAGTGAGATTCTCTGACTTTTTTCCACTGTCTGCCCCTCAAGCCTGTGAGAAATGGAATAGTTCTTGCCCTATCAGTAAACAAAGGATGTCACAGTCTTCAGCACTTGCAGCCCTCCAATGTGAGCCGGCGGGCCCTGAGGCACTCAGGATATGCAAATACAGAATGCAGGCCCCAGAGAGCTGAGGTGCATATCAAAGGAAGGAATTCAGTGAGCCCAGGCAAAGAAAAGCGCCGCATTCCTCACCTTGGGAGAGCTGGTTTTCCTTAGTTAACAATCACCTTTGGATGGTCCCCATTACCTGCGCCAGTCCCCTGCCCTGTCCCCTCCCCCCGGTACTTTAGCTCAGGGAGGAAGGAGCGCAGAGGGACTCGGCTGTATAAGGGGCCTGCGCGCCTCGGGAGGAGTTTTCAGCCGCTTTCGCCGCAGTCGGGAAGAGGGGCGCTGACGCTGCAGCCGGACCCTGCGCCTCCCTTGCCCCGCTTCCCCTCAGGACGCTCAGGCCGACCCCCTCCTCACGCCCACCAGGCCTCGCGAGCCAGGACGAGGGCAGGGGCGAGAGGACGGACCGTAGTTCCCGGGGACCAGACGCTGGAGGCCGCTCTTTCTGCACAGCAGCGGCGGGTGGCAGCGAACCCCTGCCCCTCAGAAGCTGGTCTTGTGCTGCCGCCCGGGCACCGGACCAGGCGGAGGGTCGGCGCCCACTTACCCGGCCCGCCGTCCCCGCGACTGTCATGGCTTCGGCCGCCGGGGCACCTCCAGAGCCGGCAGCCTCAGTGAGGTCGCCCTCCCCTCGGGCTCCGGGGCAGTTCCGTGAAGGCGGAGGGAAGAGACCCCGCCCGAGCCGGGAGTTCCAGCTCTGAGGAAACGCGGGCTCTGTTCAGCGCGCAGTGGGTGGGCGCGCTCTGCCCCGAGGCCTTCCGGGAGGGAGCGGGGCGGCGGGGGAGGGAGCCGCCAGGAGCGCAGGGCCCCGTCGGGGGTCCTGGAGGGGCGGCCCGGCCTGAGGGCCATGCCCATTGTGGCCGCAGCCCAGGACTTTTTCCTGGAATCCTACACAAAAAAATTAGAAAGATACACAGTCTATAGTAAATACTCACAAATGATTGTTGCTGCTGTGCTCACTATTCTATTTAAGGGGTAAAATCCATAAAACACTTTAAGTTCAAAATTAAATATGAATTTTTACCTTTCTAATTATGTCTCTGATATTCACAGTTGTGGTTAATGAATCAGAGACTGTGGCATCACTAGTTAAAAATGAGCTTGTTAAAAAAATAGAACTCAGGCCACCGGACCTACTGAATCACAATCTGCACTTTTACAATCTCCCCAGTGTACTCGTGTACCCATGAATAGTTGAAAGGTACATTTCTACCTCGACAGGTCTTTTCTCTATGAGAAATACACACATTTTATCCAGTTTGATATAAATAAAACACTCAAAAATGCATATGCCTGTGTTGAGACCATCATTTTATCATTTCTTTTCCAGACAAGTATAGTCTCTATACTGGTTTTGTGGCTCACATGCCATACTCTTTTCTTGTAGTTAGAAATAAGGTAGAGAAAGTTACTTTGTATAAAAAAATTTATATATATATATATATATATATATATATATATATATATATATATATGTATTAGTGGATAATTGAAGACACTCTTCTAAATTAAAACCTTCTCTTAACTTGCTGTTTTCTTCTTGGGTCATATTATGAACTCTTCCCGTGGCCACATGGCATGTGTACGTTTAATTTCAGGGACTGCTGACATTCCAGGATGTGGCCATAGATTTCTGTCAAGAGGAGTGAAAATGCCTGGAGCAAGATCAATGGGAATTGTACAGGGATGTGATGTTAGAGAAGTATAGGAACCTGCTCTCCTTGGGTGAGGATACCTTCCTTCCAGAATTCCTTTTCCAACCACAGGGTTTGGAGTCCTTCATTTGTAGAATGTCTCCTGGAATCTTCTGCTTCCTACAATAGGGTTTCAGATTGCAACGTTTCAGGAAAGATTGGGAGTTTGTGGGTATAATTTTTCTTATTCTTTTAAAATTGCAGCCTCCCTTTTAATATACTTTGTAACTGCTTGGGATGTGTCTATATGAACTGTGTACTATATGCTTCTGTTATAGTCCTTACAATATTTCATTGCCTTATTTTCTCTAACAATTTTCCATGGATGCTTTGGGCTTAAGGTATATTAAAAGGGAGACTGCGAATCTGGGACTTCCCTGGTGATGCAGTGATTAAGAATTCGCCTGCCAATGCAGGGGAAGCGGTTCGATCCCCGGTCCGGGAAGATCTCACGTGCCACGGGACAACTAAGCCATTGGGCCACAACTACTGAGTCTGCACGCCGCAACTACTGAAGCCGGTGTGTCTTGAGCCCGTGCGCCATTTATCTTTTGGAGAATAAAACCACTTCTGAGTGATTAAAATTTAGGCCAGCTAGTCAAAATGCTTTATCACCTGTTCTTCTAAAACACTGGTCAATGGAACAAGTTTTACTAGGGATAACAGTGTAATTGTATTCTGGAGTTCATATGGGCAATATGGTTTATGACCTTGATGCTGGATCACGACATTTCAACGGTATAACTGCTATTAATTGTCTGTTTGTTCAACGATTAAAGTCTCACGTGATCTGAGTTCAGACTGGAGTCATCCTGGTTGGTTTCTGTCTATTGCAGATTTCTTCCAGTATGAAAGGACAAGAGCAATACGGCTTCCTTTACAAAATGTCTTCAAACTAAATGATGATATAATCTACATTCAATTAATTTATACA